>NW_027498180.1:0-123315 GCF_021521415.1 Bidens hawaiensis
GAATGATCTCCGATACAAAATGCCATCAGTCAACTGGTAATTCAAGGATTTGTGCTTAATCTTCTGAGCCGTAGCTCTTTCTGCTGGAAGGACGTACTCCGGAGGATAAGTAAGCCTTAATCGGTGTCATCCATGATTCGACGCCCGTTTGAATTACCAAGACTTGGTTTTGTGGAACGGATGGGTGGTCTAGAATTTCCACACAAATATCTTTGGCAAAGTGCTCAAAATTCGTTGAAGCTAGCTTGCTAAGAGCATCCGCGGATTTATTCTCACTCCTCTAAATGTGAACAATATTGAAAGGGGAAAATTGGTGAATCAAAGACCCTTGCTTGTGATAGATAAGAAACCATGACATCATTTTTGGCTTCGTATGTTCCATTAATCTGTCCCGCAATTAGCATTGAATCCACCCGTGCTTCCAGATGTTTCACCCCAAGCTTTTTGGCTATCCACAGGCCCGCCAAGAAGGCTTCATATTCTGACTCATTGTTAGTACTTTTGAAGTCTAACTTTATGGCTTATGTGAATTCATGGCCTTCGGGATTGACTAGCCGAAGACCTGCACCGGATCCCTCACTGCTTGAAGCCCCATCCGTGAACAGTGACCTAATTTTCCATTGTTCCGGAGGTGCTTGGGGTTGTTGCTCAATTAAGCATTCTTGTTCTTTATGCTGCGGGACTTCTGTTATGAAGTCCGCCAGCACTTGCCCTTTGACTGCCGGCCTGGGTTTATACTCTATCGAGTGTTCACCCAATTCAATGGCCCATTTTGCTAATTGTCCTGATAACTCTGGCTTGCTCAACACATTCTTCAACTTATATCCGGTCAAGACATTGATCGGATGTCTTTGAAAGTATCCACGGAGCCGTCGGGCTGCGTATACTAATGCCAAGACTAACTTCTCCAACATCGAGTATCTTGTTTCTGGGTCTGACAATGTTCTGCTGACGTAATATATCGGGGTTTGAACGTTTTTCCTATCCGTCAGTAGAACAGCTCCCACAGCAATGTCAGACGCTGACAAATATAACGTTAATGGTTCTCCTGCGTGGGGAGCTGTTAACGTGGGTAGCTCCATTAAACACTTTTTGACTTCCTGGAATGCCTGTTCGGCATCCGGAGTTCGTCTGAATTGTGCCTTCTTGAGAAAGTTCCTTAATGTTGAGATGAACGGGTAAGACTTAGCAGCGTGGTTTTCCAGAAACGTGTTTAACGCTACTAATCTACCGTTGAGGGTTTGAACTTCTTTGAGGGATACGGGGGATGGCATGCGGGCTCCTGCCTGAACCTTGTCCGGGTTAGCTTAAAAACCCGTGCCTGTCACAATCACCCCGAGGAACTTTCCTTCTTCCATCCCGAAGGAACACTTTGCTGGGTTCAGCTTCATATTAATGCTTCTCAGAGTTTCAAAAGTTTCTTCTATGTCTCTTAACATTTGATCTTCCTCGATAACTTTGATTACCAAATCATCCATGTATACTTCCAGATTTCGACTTATCTGGCCCTTGAAGGCTTGATTCATCAGCCTTTGGTATGTGGCACCCGCATTCTTTAGCCCGAATGGCATCATTCTGTAGCATAATGTTCCTTGATCAGTCAGGAATGTTGTCTTGTCTTCATCACCAGCTGCCATATGAATCTGATGATAGCCTTTGTAGGCATCGAGGAAGCACTTGAATTTAAAAGGTGCCACATCATCCACCTTTAAGTCGATACCGGTAATGGATAACAGTCTTTTGGACATGATTTGTTTAAATCTTTATAATCTATGCACATCCTCCACGTTCCATTGCTTTTCGGGACAATCACTGGGTTGGCTACCCATGTTTGAAATTTTATTTCTCGTATGATCCCTGCGTGGAGGAGATCTTGCACTTGCTCGTTCATGGCCTTCGTTTGTTCCGGGCCCATCTTTCGTTTCTTTTGCACGATTGGGGTGATTAATGTATTTACCTTCAATTTGTGCTCTGAAATGTTCCGCGGGATACCAGTCATGTCCGCAGGCTGCCACGCGAAAATGTCTATGTTCTTTGTTAGCAATTGCTTTAAAAAAGTTCGCATTATCTCAGAAATGGTTGAGCCAATTACCACGGTTTGATCGGGGAATTTCTTGTTCAAAACCCATTTCTCTGGTCAATCCTCTGAGTTTGTTTTGGAATTTTACTTGGTTTCGAACTTTCGGTTGTGAAGCAATGTCGATTAACATGAATTATTGCTACACCAGTGCGGGTTGGGACCCCTACTGCACCATGGGCTATTGACGGATGGGCGTTAAAGTCACCAATCGCCTCTCGTCCAAGAATGATATCGTGTTTAGAAGTTGCCGGTAAAACTAGAAATTCAACTTCCTCAGTTCTTGAATGAACCCCGTCACTGAGTGTGACCGGGAATGTAATGACACCCAGCGGGTGCATTATTTCTCCACCAAACCCAGAAACATGTGCATGAATTGGTCTTAGTATTTCTTTGTCATATTCCTCAAGTTGTTCGAAGTACTGTTCGTACATAATGTCGGATGTACTACCAGTGTCGGAAAACACATATTGCGACCGATAGTGTCCGAAAAGGGCAGTAATTATCAAGGGGTTCTTGCTGCATGGGCCACCTTTAATTCGTGGAAAGATGACTGGCTCGTTCTTCCACTCTTCATCCGAAAACTCTTTCCTCTTGCCACCGAACTTTTGTCCACCTTGAATCATGTGGACATTCAAATCTTTTATTTGTCTTTTGGTCGGACCCTGCCTATCCCTTGCGGGAGGTTTTCCAGTCCCTGGTCTAACATTCTTGACCAAATGATCTAACTTTCCATTCTTCACAGCTGCCTCTATTTCGTTACTTAGGGCCAAACACTCGTTTGTGTTGTGCCCTATGTCGTTGTGGTACGTGCAATGTATTTTGTTATCGAGGAATGACTTCCTCGGTATTGGTTGTGGCTTGCGGAAAGTCAAATTCTCAGTGGTGAGGATCTCTGAGGGAGTTTTCGACAACGGGGTCAAACTGTTGTTGGAGGACTGTGCTGAAAAATTATGCTTATTCTTGTTGCCGATCAGAGATCTTGTATCAAACTGCCTTGGTTGTTCCGTAGTCGGCTGTAGTCTCGACCAAATTGTCTCCTTGGCCTGTCTATTCGGTCTTGGAGTTTGGAACTCGACCTTTGGTAATTGCTTCTGACTATTGGTACCCAAAGTTTTTTCAGTTCTTGCAAACAACTTTGCTGCTTTCATGATTTCGTCCCAAGACTCGGGCATTCCGTCTCTTCCCGTGAGGGTGCGGATCAAAGCATCACTATGAAAATTCTTACGGAATGCCCCCCTCAACATATCCTCGCTAACACCGCCAATATTAAGGCTCTCGTTATTAAAACGAGTTATGAAATCTTCGATAGACTCATTATTTCGCCTTGTAACATCCAATATCTCTGAGGGGTCGCGAGTATGCTTCTTCTGTTGACTGAAGTGTTGAGAGAATTTTGCCACGAAGTCATTCCAACTTTTAATCTGTCCAGCAGGTAACTTTTCAAACCACTCACGGGCAGCTCCCGTGACTGTTAAAGCGAACATGTGGCACCAATAAGGAAGAGTCTAACCACTGACTCCTCCCACGGCCACGAATCTCAGCAGATGATCGCTGGGATCTGTCATTCCATTATATGTCCCAACAGATGTTGGGATTTTTTCATTTATCGGAAACGGAGCTGTCGCAATGCCTGGAATGAATTTCGATTTTTCTGCAAAAGATTCTGGACGGTATGGTTTAAGAAAATCGTGTTCAGCATTACTATAGTATTCCGCATGACGACAACTGGTCGCGGGTAACTAGCCCCTCCATATGAGGGAAGACGACTATCCCCGCTGTAGTAACTACCTTACGGATGATAAGTAGAATCGTATCCATCCAGTTCGTCCTCATAAGATGGTACACGCATATCTACGCGAGGACGAGACGTAATCTCCAGATCTCTCCTAGAGTTTTCTCAAGTGGCGGACTATATTGGATGTGACTTGCCCGTATGGGAGGAGAAACTGATCTCCTAGGAGAATCATCATACGTCAGGGTACGAACGTGGAAACGCTCATTCCGCACCCTACGTTCATACTCAGCTTTCAAATTTTCTTGTTGGATACAGAGCCATTCGTCCGGGGATAAAAGTCCTTCGGATTTGGAGTTATGACGGCGAACTCTTCTTGGAGTAGAATCGCCGGAATTTTCTTCCATGCCTAACTCTGAGTGAGTTCGATTAGCATCTTTCATAATTCGCTCCAGATCTCCCAGATTGGAACCTCCTGGGGCTGTAACATGCCCCAAGTAAGTAGTTGGTGTAACAACATTTCCGGTATCCACCGGGGTAACACCTACTTGTTGAGCAAAAAGTCCTCGGGCCGTCGAACCACCCAAGGTAAAACCTCCAGGGTTTACGACATCGGTTCGTGTAACAGGAGTCGTGACTCGAGCAAAAACAGACGTTGCTCCTTCACGTGTTTCAAGATTGAGATCACGTGAAGAATGCGCCTGCTTCTCCGTCGTCCCTTTAGGTAACTGATTCATATCGTACAGAGAACGGAAAAAATATCTTGCTGTTCTAACAAAAACACGGATGGCGCCAATGAAGAAACACGAATCTAATCCCCATAACGGGTCCTAAATCCAATGAGTCTACAGGGGAGGATACGGTTAACTGCCAATACGATATGAACACAATTCCCAAAGTCCAGTGACGTGAACTTGCAAAACAGACACCGTGAGCTCGTTACGGGAAGGACAAGAGGGGGGGGGGGGTCTTCCCGTAATCACCCTCCGGCGTGAGAATAAGTACAATTCCGACGAAGATAAAGTACTTAAGTAAACTGAGAGAGTATAGTGGGAGTGAATGAATACCTCATGATGATTGAGAGGGTATTTATAGCCAAAGGGTGTAGGAAGGTGATTGGGTCAGCTCTCTGTATAGAAGATGCTCCTGTAACCAACTGGACACGTGTCCTCATATGATAGGTTCAGCTTATACGTTGCATGTGCATGTATAACAACCTAGACACGTGTCTTCTCATGATAGGGTGGTAGACAACCCTGGCCATGTGCATGGTTATAACAACCTTGCCAGGTGTTCTTTTCTGGTTGGTTGAGAGATCACGTATTGCTTAAGGAAGCATCTTGGTAGATCTTCTAGAATGTTACTAGTTAATGACATCTGTCCTGGGGCATTACCTCGTAGTTATTTACGCGGACGAATGTTCCATCTTGCGGATGACTTTTGAGGGTGCCAGGATACTTCCGCATGCCTTGCGGGGGTGTTTCTCCCGCCAATAATTGTGCGGATGATTCGTATGCCCCGCGGGTGACTTGTGATGCACTCCTAGTTGACCCGCGGATATTACTTTGGGTATTTAGGTCTTTTTGGTATCCTACCTCTTTAATAATGTTGGATGGGAGAACTTACTTGTAAGGGTGTTTATTGTATAAAAAATGATGACCGTTGCTGCCTAACAAATATGGTATTCATCTTTTTGTTGTTATTGCATTTCCATGTTTGAGCAAAAGAGCTCTGTTTATTTTATTTTATTTTTTTCTGTAAAACACACAATTCAAACAATCAATAATATGAATTACATTTCAAAACGATGAATAAAAAAGGATTGATTAAAAAATTCCGATATACATGGAAGGGTGTTGATTATAACTAGAACTTTTTTATGTTTAAAAATTGCGAAAATTAAATGTAAATGTGACAATTGGGAAAATTTATATATTTTTATTAAAGGTTATAGATTATTATATATAATAAATAGAAAGTTTGGTGCCGTTAGTGTCTTATTGGCCACTTGGTGGCACCGAACTGGTTCGTAAAGTTTGTTTTTGTATTTTTAGTTCAGTCATCGAAACGAATGTAACGAAAACCGAGCGAACGTCATTTTTTTGTGTTTGGGATTAACAACAATAGACTTTTAACAACGCTCATGTTTTACCAACTGACGTCACCCTATTGGTCCACCTCAACTTTTATACTTTTTGTTTTATATTTGGCTTTAATTCCGGTATAATAACACACGTTGCCAAAACCGACCAAATTCGTCTCGACTTACCGGCTCAATGCTTGGGACCGACAACACTTGGGTTTACCACCGTACTTCGAGTTTTAATAACCTGCCAGACGCAAGTTCAGTCAACATAACGAACGTAATGAAAACCGAGCTAATGTCAATTTTTTTTGTTTAAGTTCCAAGATCAATAGCGATCGGCTTTTACCAGCGTTCGAGTTTTATCGGCTGCCGCCGCCATATTGGTCCATTTCAACTTTTATAGTTTTTGTTTATATATTTGGTTTTAATTTCGGTACAATAACACAGGTCACCGAAATCGACCGAATTTGCGTCGACTTACTATCTCAACGCTCAGAACCGACAACACTTAGGTTTTACCACCGCCCAAGATTTAATAACCTGCCCGGCGCAACGCACCGGGTAAAAATCTTGTTATAGATAGTTAACGTTTTTAGTTTCGACTTCTTACTCAATGTTTTAAAAATCGTATTTTACTTGTACTGGATTGGACTAAAAAATCGTACAACCAGTTAAACCAGTTATACCGGAATGTTCAACCGGTTAAATAATTTACCTTATAATTTCATATAAATGCAACCTCGACTCCAAAAATAACCCAAAAGCAGAGGCACACCTATGTGTCTGGTTGGGGGCGGCCGCCCACCTTAAAATTTTTTGAGTGTTATTTGTATGTGAAAATCATGATCGCCCCTCTTAAAATTAGTATTAAGTTCTGATGTCACCCCAAGAAAATAATTCCTGGGTCCGCCACAGCCCAAAAGCAAATGATTCCATAACAAAAAATAATCTAAAAGTTAATATATATTAAAAAAATAATACAAAAGCACTCAATTTTAAAAAAACTAGTCATAAAGTTTACACGTTTGAATGTTCATTGTTGGGTTAAAGGAAATGTCGAAAAAATATGGGCCGCAAATATAAAAAATTTCTCGTACTTAAAACCGGTTTGCCGGTAAAAACCGGTATTTTTGAAAAAAACCGCCGGTACAATGTTCTAGCAAACCAGCCAAAAATACCAGGATCAAAATGCCAGTCTTCTGTGTGAAATCCGGTTTAACCGGTTCGATCGACCGGTTTGAACCGGTTTTTAAAACACTGCTTCTTAGGACACTTTTAACCATATTTATGGGCAAAATGGCCAGACACATAAATTTAAATATCCCTGTTATTTTATTTTCAAATAATTTTGATATTTTATCTTTTAGATTAGCCTTACAATAGCATGTAAGATATAAACTTCTATTTTTGTTTATAACTTCTTATGTCCGTAAACTAAGATATGCATATTTTAACAAGAAAACACAAGCTATCAACTAGAGCTCAATCTCTAATGACCAATTTATCATCGCCGCCACGATCACCACCACTTCCACCACTACAATGCGGTGTTCAAGAATGGGTGGCATCATCTGAGATGGTTGGCATGTTAGGCATTGCAAATTTAGTGCTCCTAGTGCTTCCAGCAAGAGGACTCCTGTGTGTGGGTGGAGGGTGTATGTGCTCCCCCGAATATGACACAATAAAAATGGTTGGGTCCATGTGGCTTTGCTCTACTTGTTTTCTTGCCTCACAAGCTTTGGTTGTGCTACACTTGTAATAATTCCTAAACAACAAACGCAAACCATTAATTTACCAATACAATATTATTCAATGACTTGAAATTTTTACAAATAAAAATTAGTTGATACATTTTCATGCTACTGATATGTTAATAATTTAATAAAGTTGTTAATCTTAAAAAAAAATCTAAATGTGAAAGTTCCTTTCCTTGGATAATTTGCTTTCTCTTTCGATGTTTCAACAAACTATACTTATCTAGACATTCCAAAAAGTCGCCATTTGTTGATGCCCACATTAATATGGGTTGATATCCATAACATCACATCATCATGTGACTAAACACAAGGCATGACAAATCATGTCAAACATTTACGTGTCATATCAATTGTCTGATATTTTACGTATTTCCTCCTCCTATTTAAGAAATCGTACACCGCTGTTTGTGTCTCATAAACACAAATTTTCCTTCCCTTTTTTTCTTTTGAGGTGTATGAAAACAACCACCTTTATTCCTTATGACTTTCAAGTATCGCTTAAAAACTTATAGATTAATGTTTTAAATAGAGTAAACTGTGGTTTTCGTTCATGTAATTTGTCTAAATCTGCGATTTTAGTCTAATAGTTACAAATTTGCAATTTTCTTCCATGTGGTTTCATTTCACTTGCAATTAAACCCGATCCCACTAACCTCGTTAAGTCAGATCATTAAACCCATCAGCGTGCTCCTCACATGAGGGACAGTTTTGTTCTTTTTTCCCAAATACACCCCAGCCCCTCACGTGAGGGGGCTTGCGACTTAGGTCTAGGGTTTATTTAGGGAGAAAATGACAAAATTGCCCCTCATGTGAGGAGCACGCTGATGGATTTAAAGATCAGGCTTAACGAAGTTAGTGGGATCGGGTTTAATTGCAAGTGAAATGAAACCACATGGACGAAAATTGCAAATTTGTAACTATTGGACTAAAATCGTAGATTTGGAGAAACCACATAGACGAAAACCGCAGTTTACTCACATAAATAGAAAAACTAAATATTTTAAATAAAATTATTCAATATCTTTTTTGTTGTTTGCCCTCTATTGCTGTCAATCATCGTGTAGACGATTCATATATAGTAACACTAATGCTAGTGCATGATATGAGTTTTTTTTTCTTTCAGAACTAGTGCACCTTCTGGATTTGTTTTCACAATTACTAGTGCCCACTTGAGAAAATATTTAAAATTAATGCCATCTCCATTATGAGTGGCGATTTGTTGCATGTAATATGATTGGTAAAGTACAAATTTTCTCAAGTGGACACTTGTTGCTCGTGGTAATAATTAATGGTATTATAATCAAAGTTAGTTGTTGCAAGAAATAACCAGCCAAGGTTTGCATTAGTGCATATATACCCGGTTGCCCATGCAGACACGCCCCCATCAGTTAGTGCTTAGAATGCACTTTGTAATTGGTCCAATACCAACAGTACTGGTTAGATACATATGATCATCGGACGATGGTTATCTAGTAATCTAACTTTATGCTGGGTGTGAAATTTAAGAGGACAAATCTCATACAACTGATAATTGTCAAATTTCTAATCATCATCTTTGTTGGATCTCAATAAAGTATAGGTTCAACTACTTCCGGTCAAGATTTTTACACTGTAATGGTACTAAGTTTTTTTCATAGTGCACAACCAACCTTCGTACCAATTAATGATCCATTTTGAAATGTTAATGGTTATGATAAAATAGCGTCTTGATTATTTTGCCAACAATCCATTTTAACAAATATATTTACTTATAAATATATTTATATAACCCCTATAAAAATGAAGGCATGAAGATAAATAACCTTGGAAATGGAGAGCCTTTGATGGGTTTTTGACCATATTTCCTCCATGCCCATGTATCACTACATAATTCCTCCTGTGTCAATTCAACCACCATCTTCTTTTGCTGGTTTTTCCTTCAAAATCCAATCAATTTTATTAATTAAATACGGTTATGTTAAACTTACAACCCACCACCTATAACTTTTACTAATTATGCCCTCATTCCCCTCTCACATCATTCATTCCTTTTTTTTACTTTTTTATTTTTGTCTTTTTTCATACAATTCTATTTCATAATCATACACTTTTTTTTTTTCTGTAAATACTATGTCAAGTTTTTTTTGTCTTTCCTTCTAGGGTGTATGAAATCCAGGAACTTTTTTGCTCCTATAAATATCTCATACAATTGTATACAATCTTTATATATATGCTATATAGGGATGTAACAAGCACATGGGATTACATTTAACAAAGCCTTAAATCCTTGTTTCATGAATAAAATCTTATTGTACAAACTACAGATATTATCTACCTTTTTCTACTTGGAGTTTCGGTGGAAATTTGATCAGAAGCATTCAACATATCATGTAGTGGTTCATCACTAACCGAAACCGGCACGGTGGAGGTGGCAGTGGCAGCGGTAGTCATGAGTTGTTGAGAACAGCCTTCTTGGTACACCTCCTCTAATCCCTCTGACAGGTTATCGCCCATATTCGGGTAAGAAAATGGGTTTATGACATCAAAATCATCGTCATAGTCGATTGCGGTGGTCGCGTTTGTACCGGTGGCATCCGTGGAGTTGGTGTTGCAACTCCTAACGACAGCATGCAAATCCCATTCATCATCCATTTTTAGGAATTTGTGTGGAAACAAATTAAGACAGTGGCGTGTTATTTAGAGGATGGTGGTTACAAAAGGGTTGACTTCTAGAGAAAGCGTGTGGCTTAAGGGTGCTTTGACTTTGGGCTTATGGGATTAACTATATATATGTGTGCAAAGTAAAAGGTGAATAAGTGGTAATCTAGGAAACACATGTTATGTTTCTTTCCTTTTTGACTTTTGATTCAAATGTCAATAGTGGCCCCTCCTTTTGCATACTCAACATACGCACAAAGCCGCACTAGTCACCTACGTGTGTCTTTGTTTATATATTGTCACACCCTCAAAATTCACTAACGGAGTTTTACCGTCAGAGGGTGTGAACTGGCAGGATCGGAATCATTAGTTATAATCAAACCAAAGAAAAACGTTTAAATGTAAATAGGTGCGGAAGCGTAAAACCTTAATTCAAAGGTTGCGTCACGCAGGACGACTTAAAACCAAATGTAACTGTTAAAATTAAGTTTGCAGAATAAAGATGTTTTCAATTAATGCATGCTCCTAAACCGCGCGCCCCGCCTCGGCTACCTGAGAATAACATACTAAAAGTGTCAACACAAGGTTGGTGAGTTCACAAGTTAAATAAGATAAATCGTTTAGCGTTTTGCGTAACCTCGTTACGGCGTTTCAGTGTTGCGTAACCCCGTTACGACGTTTAAGTGTTGCGTAACCCCGTTACGACGTTTAAGTGTTGCGTAACCCCGTTACGGCGTTTCAGTGTTGCGTAACCACGTTACGGCGTTTAAGTGTTGCGTAACCACGTTACGGCGTTTCAGTGTTTTGCATTACCAGATAGTGTTATGTCAAATTATATATCGATAGGTAGCTAATCTATACAACAAGTATCGCTAAGTGGTTCGCGACCGAAGCTGACTGTTTATCAAGTGCCCGTCACCAGGTCAATCCAGACCATGGTAAGTGTTAGCCAAAATTACACCCACTCAACCTCCAGTTGAGCTTAGCGTCGGGTGGGGTTTGTCAAACCCAGTAGTACTACTCAACAGTGACTCGCTATTCCAAATATTAACCGGTCCGATGTGTGGGACTTCAAATGTTACGTTTGCCGCTTAGCCTTTACAAGTGATATATAATTTATAACAAAATCTTAAATATGCGTTTATCTCAGAAAATACGTTTATCGGAGTATGTTATCTCCCCCAAGTGAAAAACGTTTGAAAACAGTTCAAAGAGCGAGGTAAGTGAAACTCACTGTTTGCGAAGAATATCCCGATCTAGATCACCAAGTGATGCGCGTCGCAGAAACTCTCTAGCGTTCTAAATAACAAAGAGATTTTCTAAGTATCGGTACGTTTAACGAGTCTCTAGACTCGGTACATAATACCTATGCACGTAACAGATTTCGTGTTTCGTTTGTGAATTGTGTGTGACTTAAACAAGTACAATTGTGATACGATACATGAGTGAGCAATTACTTTCGTGTCACGTACTAATAACATACTTTACTAGCAATTATCCCCGTAAGGGCATTTTGGTCAACAAACAAAAATTAACTAACCATTATTCCCCATAAGGGCAATTTGGTCAATTCATGGCAATCAATTAACAACTATTCCCCGCAAGGGTATTTTGGTCAAAACACAACAATTATATAAAAACTATCATATTTCATGCATTTTTACACAACTCAGCAGCTAGTTTCATTATGACAGAATTTTTACTTGAAAGATTGCACTAGTTCACCGATCATAACGTCTCAATTAATTCACCAAAAATCACCACAGAAGCATACATATCTTAGGTTTCCAGAACATATTTTATCTTATTTTTATTCCACATATTTTTCTTATAATGACCAAAACATTACAGCAAACTCATATCAGTCAGATTCATGCGCAACAGAATGTTATTTGCAATTCCCGTTAAATGAAAAATCCAATAAATGCAAGACCACTTGGGTTTGGTTCCTAACTCAATGAGTCAACTTCCAGAAGTGGAACCAACCCAATTGGTCTCGTAGTTCATGAGATATAACATTTACAACATAACCTACAGCAGGTCTAACAGCTCAGCTTTGCACCACGTTTTTGTAAAATCATAAAAGCACACTTATACTTGTCCAAAAATTACAAACTTATACTTCATGAAAACTAGACTCAACCTAGTTTACTGCAGTACCCACAATCTCAACCAATTTTCACGTTTACACTTCGTTACAGTCACTTGAACATCGTACATACATTCTGCCCAGATTCTGTTCACATCAAAACTTAACAATATCACTAGCCATGGATCACAAATAAATCATATAACATGCTAGACACTAATACTACTATCCATGCAACTCAATTACACCATACATACAAGATTAGGGTTTGTGTTTTAACTCAAATCAAAGACAACAATGAATCATGCAACAACATCAATCTAGTTATCAATTCATTATCCAAATAACAACAATCATATTAACCATATACATGGACACAATCGGCTGCCTAGGGTTTATACTTAACCCATTAAACATCAAAATTAAACAACAAGGAGGTAAGGGATGATCAAGTATACCTTCCTAGCACCTAGTTCTTGGATTAATCACTTGATTTGATGTGTGTATGTGTGTGTTCTTGTGGACGGCAGCCGTGAGGGAGCAAGGAGGGAGGCCGATCGGTCTTGTAGGTTAATAATAATAAGTTAGGGTTTAGTGTTAAGGTTATATTTATAATAATACAAGTTACACTCTAGTCCCTAATCTTTCAAGTGTTACATCTCTAGCCTAAACTAGTTGGTTCTTGTTTCTTGTTTAACATTCCACATAACAATCAAGTAACACACATATACCTGACACATAATTATCACATAATTAGTGTTTTGACGTTTGTCGTTTATTTATCAATCGTTCGCGTCAACTCGTTTGCGTTTCGGTGCAAATCCCGAAAGACTACACATGTAGTAAGTGTTAAGCGTCATTTAAACCCTAGTTTAAATGTAATGAAGTGTGCGTTATAGATTTAACGATCTTAAAGTTTGAATTGACGGAGTTGAGTTAACGGAGTTAACCTGAAATTGACGATTGTCACATCATTCCCATGTTAAAGAATTTTCGTCCCGAAAATTTGAGTCAAGTCGTGATGAGAGTCTGAAAGAGTAAAAAAAAAATTTTCAGTTTGTCATATCATCCCCTAGTAGAAAGAAATTTCGTCCCGAAATTTAATTCATACCTCCGGTGATGTTTGACGGTTTGCCGAGTTTCGCGGTTTTCTGTGTTTGGTTAGCCCTTCAAAAAGGTGAGGATACTTTTTCATCATTTGATCCTCGTGTTCCCACGTGAACTCCGGTCCACGTCTCGAGTTCCAACGAACCTTAACGATTGGAATTTTGCTGTGTTTGAGCGTTTTGGTTTCCCAATCCAAAACCTCGACTGGTTCTTCAATGAAACGTGACTGTTCATCAATTTGTAGTTCCTCCAAAGGGACTACTTGGGATTCATCAGATAGGCATTTCTTCAAATTTGATACGTGGAATACATCGTGTACGCCACTGAGTTCTGTTGGTAGGTCCAGTCGGTACGCCACCGGACCAATGCGCTCAGTTATCCGGTACGGACCAACATACCGTGGGTTGAGTTTGTTTCGCTTTCCAAAGCGAACCACACCTTTCCAAGGTGAGACTTTGAGTAACACCCGATCGTTCACTTGAAATTCGAGAGGTTTTCGGCGCTTGTCGGCGTAACTCTTTTGGCGATCTCGTGCTGCTGTCATGCGGTTTCGGATTTGAACAATCTTTTCCGAGGTTTCGAGTACCACTTCCGGACCAGTGATTTGGCTGTCACCCACCTCTGCCCAGCAGAGTGGTGATCGACACTTCCGTCCGTACAGCGCTTCAAACGGCGCTGCCTTAATACTTGCGTGGTAGCTGTTATTATACGAAAACTCTACCAAGGGTAAGTGGGGTTCCCAATTTTTTTTCCGAAATCTAAAACACATGCACGCAACATATCCTCCACGGTCTGAATAGTCCGTTCACTTTGCCCATCCGTCTGAGGATGGTATGCTGTACTCATATCGAGACGGGTGGCCAGTGCGCTTTGCAGCGACTTCCAAAAGTGCGAAGTGAAACGAGAATCTCGATCGGAAATGATCGAGACAGGCACTCCGTGTCTAGACACCACTTCTTTCATGTATACTCGAGTCAGTCTTTCCATTTTGTCTGTTTCTTTAATCGCTAGGAAGTGTGCCGATTTAGTCAACCGGTCAACGATCACCCAGATGGTATCGCATCCCGTCGGCGTCTTAGGCAAACCCGTAATAAAATCCATTGAGATGTGTTCCCATTTCCACATTGGGAGTTCCGGTTGTTGCAGTAGACCAGATGGTTTCTGGTATTCTATCTTGACTCTGGCACAAGTCAAGCATTTGCTCACGTAGGTGGCTATGTCGGCTTTCATGTTCGGCCACCAGTAAAGTGCCTTTAAATCATGATACATTTTATCTGAGCCAAGGTGGATAGAATATCGGGACTTATGAGCTTCGTCCATCACTAGAGTTCTCAACTCTCCGTATCGTGGAACCCAAATCCGGTTCTCAAAATATCGGACCCCGTCTGATTTGGTTTCAAGTTGCTTGCTCATGCCCCGCATGAGTTCCGATGGAAAAATTATCACCTTTCAAAGCTTCCAGTTGCGTATCGCGAATCTGATCGGGTAAGCTGGCATGAATCGTGAGTTGCAATGCTCTCACCCGTCTGGGTTTATCTGTTTCTTTTTTGCTGAGGGCGTCGGCCACCACATTGGCCTTGCCAGGGTGGTACTTGATGGCACAATCATAATCTTTAAGCAGCTCGACCCAACGACGCTGTCGCATGTTCAGCTCCTTCTGATCGTAGATATGTTGGAGACTCTTGTGGTCGGTGTAAATGGTAAACTTGGTACCGTACAAGTAATGCCTCCATATCTTAAGAGCAAACACTACAGCTCCGAGTTCCAAATCATGGGTCGTGTAGTTCTTCTCGTGAACCCGTAGTTGTCTAGAGGCGTAGGCTATAACCTTCTCGAGTTGCATCAGCACACAACCGAGACCTTGTATAGATGCGTCACAGTGTACCTCAAAATTTTCCGTTCCCTCAGGGAGGGCTAAAATAGGGGCGCTACAAAGCTTGGTTTTCAACAGTTGAAAAGCGGATTCTTGCGCGTCACCCCAATTGTACTTAGTGCCCTTGTGGGTCAAAGCGGTGAGGGGTTGAGCAATCTTTGAAAATCCCTCGATGAAACGCCGGTAGTAGCCGGCCAGTCCTAGGAATTGTCGCACCTCAGTCGGAGTCTTAGGTGCTTCCCAGTTTTTGATGGCCTCTACCTTACCGGGATCGACATGTATACCATTCTCGTTGATCACATGTCCTAAAAAGTGAACCTCGCGAAGCCAAAATTCACACTTCGAGAGTTTAGCATACAGTTGTTCCTTCTTCAATAGTTCCAGAATTACCCTTAGGTGCTCTTCGTGGTCAGTCTCGTTCTTGGAGTAGACGAGAATGTCATCGATGAAAACAATCACGAACTTGTCGAGGTACGCCTTGCATACTCGATTCATGAGATCCATAAATACGGCTGGCGCGTTGGTTAGGCCAAAAGGCATAACCGAAAACTCGTAGTGACCATACCGTGTTCTGAAAGCCGTCTTTGAGATATCTTCTTCGCGCACTCTCAGCTGGTGGTAACCGGATCGTAGATCAATCTTCGAGTAGTAACTCGATCCTTGAAGCTGCTCAAACAAATCATCAATTCGGGGTAAAGGATAACGGTTCTTGACCGTCACCTTGTTCAACTCCCGGTAGTCGATGCACATTCGGAAAGTCCCGTCTTTCTTTCGGACAAACAAGACAGGGGCTCCCCATGGCGATGAGCTAGGTCGGATAAAACCTTTATCCAACAAATCTTGCAACTGAGTGGACAACTCCTGAAGTTCCGCCGGTGCGAGCCGATACGGGGCTCGTGCTATGGGTGCTGCACCGGGTGTCAACTCGATTTGGAATTCGACTTGACGAATAGGAGGGAGTCCGGGCAAATCCTCCGGGAAAACTTCCGGAAAGTCTCGCACAACCGGTATGTCTTCAATTCGTTTCTCCTCCGCGGGTTTCTCAACAATCTGCGCCAAAATTGCCGGATGACCCTTTCGTAGATACTTCTGTGCCTTCAAAAGGGTAATGACGCTGGTGGTCATGCCGCTTCTCTCGCCTCGGACCGAAATGATCTCGCCGGAAGGGGTGGTAATATGGACTATCTTATCATGGCATAAAATCTCCGCTCGGTTCTCGGATAACCAGTCCATGCCGACAACGACATCGAAACTACTAAGCGTAAAAGGAATAAGGTCGATATCAAAGACATGACCTGACAGTTTCAACTTACATCCCGCAAGTATATGAGTTGTTACTACAGTTTTACCGTTAGCTAATTCGATAGGAAACTTAGCGTCTAACGGGGTTGGAGTAAGGTCTAAAAGTTGGCTAAAGGCTTTCGACACAAAACTCCTATCAGCTCCAGTGTCAAATAAAACAGAAGCAAAACAATCGTTTACAGGGAACTTACCAGACACCACATGCGGATCATTGCGGGCTTGACCCGATCCAATCACAAACGCTCTTCCTTTGCCATTTCCTCCACCATTACTGCCACTTCCATTACCCCCATTGTTGTCATTCTGTTTCAGCTTGGGGCAATCCTTCCGGAAATGGCCTTCCTGTCCACATTCAAAACATCCCTTAGTCGTCATCGGTGGCTTAGGAGCACCCTTCGCCGCAAGGTCAACTCTACATTCCTTCGCCTGGTGACCTATCTTTCCGCATCTTTGACACTTGACACGGTCACACTGACCAACATGATGAAAGTTGCACCTGTTGCACTTTGGAAATTTCCCAGCATATCCGCTCGAAACCTGCCCGCTACCGTTGTTGTTGTTGTTGTGATTCTGAGTGTTGAAACTCCGAGTAAATTCGGGCTTACGGTAGTGGTGTTGCGGTGGGAGGTTCGAGGATGAAGATCTGGTGTTGTCAAACTTTCTCTTCCCGCTGTTCGGGTTGCTGTTGCTGTTACTGTTGCTGACGTGGTCATTACTCGGGTTGTCACGGGCTTTAGTGGTCGAACCCCTAGGTGGTAACGCACCTTGGGTCACAGCCTGATCCGTCAGTTTGTGAGCTAAACGGATCGCTTGTTGGATCGTGGCTGGTCGGGAAGACGTCACCATGCCCTGAATTTGCGGTGCTAAACCATCAATGTACATTTCTATTCTCTTGCTCGGCGGATCCACCATCCGCGGACACATCACAGCCAACTCGTGCGAACGGGTGGTGTAGGCTTCGATTTCCGAACCCACCATCTTCAACGACCAAAACTCCGACTCTAACTTCGAAATTTCTTCCCTCGGACAGTACTCCTCTCGCATCATGCTCTTGAACTCCTCCCAGTTCATCGCGTTAGCCAGTTCCAATCCAAGAATTTGCACATCTGCACATCGTCTGGGGACACCTCTGAGTGTGCCTCTGGCTCAGCCGGTTCTTCCTCCGGTTCTTCTTCGGGTTCCTCCTCGGGATCTTCCTCGGGATCTTCCTCGGGATCTTCCTCAAGCTCCTCTTCGGGATCTTCTTCAGGTTCTACTTCAGGCTCTGCCTCGGGCTCGGCCTCAGGCTCTGCCTCAGGTTCGGCTGCGTTCTGAGCAAGTTGCATTTGTAGGATATCGCAACGTTCTAACGCTATCTCAGTTCGGGTCCTTGCTTCTTGGAGTTGCTCTTTCAAGTCTATCATCTCGGCTTGCATCTTCATCATACCCTTCGTTTGTTGCTCACTAGCCTCTTGCATTTCTTTCATTGCCGCTGCCATGCGGGCAATCTCCTCCTGAGTCTCGGTTCCGTCTTTAAACAGTCTGGAAACATTTTCTCTCGTGTAGCGCATGTAACCCACATCACGCTCCAAACAAGAAACGACAGCTGCGAGAACTCGCTCCACAGGTTCGGTTATGGGTGGTAGAGTGTTAGGGTAAGCAGGGTGGTTCGGGTGAGGCAATGGGGGAACTTGTTCACGGTAGACCATACGTCTGATCATGTTGGGGTACCAATCCCAGCTAACGTCGTTTTCATACAGGCCTCCGGATAGGCGGTACCTCTTCGGTGCAGGAGCTTCGAGTTCCGGGACTACACGGGGTGGCGAGGCAGTAGGTAACTGCGGTTCCTTCCCGTGAGCATGCGTCATCGAATCGGATGATGATGAGGGTGGCGTCGACATTCCTACAGGTAAGCCGTGTATATGCGCGCGTATGAGTGAAAGAGGTAAAGAAATAAGATTTCAAGACTACACAAACCTATGCAGTGCGTATCATTATAACTAATGGGTCGTCGCGGTTATAGTCTAGTATGCATGCAGCTTCTAGTTCGCTATAACCAATGGCTCTGATACCAATCTGTCACACCCTCAAAATCCACTAACGGAGTTTTACCGTCAGAGGGTGTGAACTGGCAGGATCGGAATCATTAGTTATAATTAAACCAAAGAAAAACGTTTAAATGTAAATAGGTGCGGAAGCGTAAAACCTTAATTCAAAGGTTGCGTCACGCAGGACGACTTAAAACCAAATGTAACTGTTAAAATTAAGTTTGCAGAATAAAGATGTTTTCAATTAATGCATGCTCCTAAACCGCGCGCCCGCCTCGGCTACCTGAGAATAACATACTAAAAGTGTCAACACAAGGTTGGTGAGTTCACAAGTTAAATAAGATAAATCGTTTAGCGTTTTGCGTAACCTCGTTACGGCGTTTCAGTGTTGCGTAACCCCGTTACGACGTTTAAGTGTTGCGTAACCCCGTTACGACGTTTAAGTGTTGCGTAACCCCGTTACGGCGTTTCAGTGTTGCGTAACCACGTTACGGCGTTTCAGTGTTGCGTAACCACGTTACGGCTTTTCAGCGTTTTGCATTACCAGATAGTGTTATGTCAAATTATATATCGATAGGTAGCTAATCTATACAACAAGTATAGCTAAGTGGTTCGCGACCGAAGCTGACTGTTTATCAAGTGCCCGTCACCAGGTCAATCCAGACCATGGTAAGTGTTAGCCAAAATTACACCCACTCAACCTCCAGTTGAGCTTAGCGTCGGGTGGGGTTTGTCAAACCCAGTAGTACTACTCAACAGTGACTCGCTATTCCAAATATTAACCGGTCCAATGTGTGGGACTTCAAATGTTACGTTTGCCGCTTAGCCTTTACAAGTGATATATAATTTATAACAAAATCTTAAATATGCGTTTATCTCAGAAAATACGTTTATCGGAGTATGTTATCTCCCCCAAGTGAAAAACGTTTGAAAACAGTTCAAAGAGCGGGGTAAGTGAAACTCACTGTTTGCGAAGAATATCCCGATCTAGATCTCCAAGTGATGCGCGTCGTAGAAACTCTCTAGCGTTCTAAATAACAAAGAGATTTTCTAAGTATCGGTACGTTTAACGAGTCTCTAGACTCGGCACATAATACCTATGCACGTAACAGATTTCGTGTTTCGTTTGTGAATTGTGTGTGACTTAAACAAGTACAATTGTGATACGATACATGAGTGAGCAATTACTTTCGTGTCACGTACTAATAACATACTTTACTAGCAATTATCCCCGTAAGGGCATTTTGGTCAACAAACAAAAATTAACTAACCATTATTCCCCATAAGGGCAATTTGGTCAATTCATGGCAATCAATTAACAACTATTCCCCGCAAGGGTATTTTGGTCAAAACACAACAATTATATAAAAACTATCATATTTCATGCATTTTTACACAACTCAGCAGCTAGTTTCATTATGACAGAATTTTTACTTGAAAGATTGCACTAGTTCACCGATCATAACGTCTCAATTAATTCACCAAAAATCACCACAGAAGCATACATATCTTAGGTTTCTAGAACATATTTTATCTTATTTTTATTCCACATATTTTTCTTATAATGACCAAAACATTACAGCAAACTCATATCAGTCAGATTCATGCGCAACAGAATGTTATTTGCAATTCCCGTTAAACGAAAAATCCAATAAATGCAAGACCACTTGGGTTTGGTTCCTAACTCAATGAGTCAACTTCCAGAAGTGGAACCAACCCAATTGGTCTCGTAGTTCATGAGATATAACATTTACAACATAACCTACAGCAGGTCTAACAGCTCAGCTTTGCACCACGTTTTTGTAAAATCATAAAAGCACACTTATACTTGTCCAAAAATTACAAACTTATACTTCATGAAAACTAGACTCAACCTAGTTTACTGCAGTACCCACAATCTCAACCAATTTTCACGTTTACACTTCGTTACCGTCACTTGAACATCGTACATACATTCTGCCCAGATTCTGTTCACATCAAAACTTAACAATATCACTAGCCATGGATCACAAATAAATCATATAACATGCTAGACACTAATACTACTATCCATGCAACTCAATTACACCATACATACAAGATTAGGGTTTGTGTTTTAACTCAAATCAAAGACAACAATGAATCATGCAACAACATCAATCTAGTTATCAATTCATTATCCAAATAACAACAATCATATTAACCATATACATGGACACAATCGGCTGCCTAGGGTTTATACTTAACCCATTAAACATCAAAATTAAACAACAAGGAGGTAAGGGATGATCAAGTATACCTTCCTAGCACCTAGT
Organism: Bidens hawaiensis; assembly: GCF_021521415.1. Classification (NCBI taxonomy): domain Eukaryota; kingdom Viridiplantae; phylum Streptophyta; class Magnoliopsida; order Asterales; family Asteraceae; genus Bidens; species Bidens hawaiensis. The sequence goes on from NW_027498180.1 coordinate 20,985, forward strand.
TCTTGGATTAATCACTTGATTTGATGTGTGTATGTGTGTGTTCTTGTGGACGGCAGCCGTGAGGGAGCAAGGAGGGAGGCCGATCGGTCTTGTAGGTTAATAATAATAAGTTAGGGTTTAGTGTTAAGGTTATATTTATAATAATACAAGTTACACTCTAGTCCCTAATCTTTCAAGTGTTACATCTCTAGCCTAAACTAGTTGGTTCTTGTTTCTTGTTTAACATTCCACATAACAATCAAGTAACACACATATACCTAACACATAATTATCACATAATTAGTGTTTTGACGTTTGTCGTTTATTTATCAATCGTTCGCGTCAACTCGTTTGCGTTTCGGTGCAAATCCCGAAAGACTACACATGTAGTAAGTGTTAAGCGTCATTTAAACCCTAGTTTAAATGTAATGAAGTGTGTGTTATAGATTTAACGATCTTAAAGTTTGAATTGACGGAGTTGAGTTAACGGAGTTAACCTGAAATTGACGATTGTCACATATATACACACGATTTGATACATTGTTTGTGAATCATTGGATGAATAGTTCGTTTATTATTGTTTATATGATAAAAGAATATCCATTACACAATGTTATGTTATTTACTTAACAAACAAATTCATTTATTGTAAATTGTATGTTCGTGTATGTTGGTTCATATCCATTAGTTTCTGTTAGTTAACAATCATTTAAATCTGTTTATTAGTGATATTTTTTCAAAACATATCATTCAATTTTATCAGCCTCGGGTCTTTATTCTTTTCTTTGATTTCTTTCAAACTAACGCAATTAATTTGTTGCTTTTGAATCGTCTTGTTAGCTATTGTGTTCTTGTAGCTTTATGACTTTCCAATTTGGTAATCATTTAAAAACAAGTAGTGCTAAGTAGGATCAACATGTTAGAAGTGTTGATACTATTGAAAGTATCAGTTAGTGTTTGTGGGAGGGTTAGTGATCAACATTGTTCGTGTTTTTTTTTTTGTTTACAACCATTACAACCCGTTACTGGAAACAGATCATAACATGCCAATACGATACCAACATAACAAGGTAATTGTAGCTTGCGTTGGGCATGTAGCATTCAAGATGTTATGTGGGAAACCCACCCCGTTGAAACAGATTGTGAACACCCTAGAAGGAAATCAGACCACCTCGACATCCCTTGAAGGTCCTACATTGTTCAAGCTTAAGAACTATATATGTCGGTTATGTGACGCAAATGATTGTCAGCGATCATATATTACGACTGTTCACTTATGGTTTCCATACCTTCACTAACAAAATGTCGATGAATTTGGTTGTCGATGGTATTTCTTTGTTTGTGTGTGTGTGTGACAAATTAGATGAATTAGAATCTCAATAAAATGTATCCTATTTAAAACAAGTTTTTTTTTTTGAGCTAAGGGTATCTTTGGAAGTCACCTCTTTATCCCATTTGGATAGAGGTACGGTATGCCTACATCTCACCCTCCCCAGACCCTACTTATAGCTTTGTTATTGACGGAATTCCACTGAGTATTATTGATTGATATTGATAATAAGCGATGCACTAAATTTGAGTATTAAAAATATTATATAAAATTTCATTTCTGGTAAGAAATGATTTAATGTATAAATTAAGCGTTGTTACTGTATAAGTTAACTTAATCAATAATTAACAGGGGTGAGGATTTACACATTTCATTCTGTTCCTGTGTTTCAGGAGGTACGGTCTCACAACAATTGATGAGTCAACCTTGAATATAACTCTAAAACTAATAAATTTACACATGAGATTATCTATCTTAAAAAGGTATTAGCTAGCTAACAATGTGAAAAAAATATAGAATGGTGGTGGCCCTCAACAAACAATGTAGAAAAAGAAATGAAGATTTTATATCGTCTTTAAAGTCATCAATTTATATTGTTAATGGCCCAAAAAGATCTTTATGTGATTAGAGCATCTCCAATGTACATATTCACTTCATGTTTATATCTAGGTGGAACTTATGTGAATGAAAAAGGAGAGAGAAATAAAAGATAGATAAAATCTGACATTTAGTTTTCTAAACATAACTGAACAAAGTTTGTGAGAGGTGATTAGGAGAGAGGAGAGAGAAAAGGAAGAGAGAGGAGAGAGAATAAGCTGACTAGACTTATCCACTTTATTTAGACCAGGTGTAGTGGCACGTTGTGCCGGACGTTATGGGCTATAACGCAGGGGGTACACCGCCCCCCCCTGCGTTATGTTGAATTTTTTTTTTGCGCGTTGTATCTAAAACGCGAGAATGGCACGCGGATCAAAAAAGTTACCGATGGTTTGGAGCCTTTGGAGTTTTAAAAAAAATTAATTATATTTATACTATATAAACAAACCAAACATGTATTTTTTAACACATTCCTTCCAATCTACCAATTTACACAAATATTTATATCTTTTACACTAATATTTCTACCATCATGTTTCCAAACAACAACCAAAATATTCTCGGTTTCGGTTAATATGCCCGTCAAGCCAACCAAAATCCACAACCGAACCAATCTACCGCCCCGACGCCAACCGTACCCGTCTCGCAAATGTATGGCCCGCAAATGGCCGCGTACTTTGCACTTCTACAAAACTCTATGCCAAATGCGGTGCCCGGTTTCCAAAACCCAATGACAAACATTTTTGCGGGTTCGGGTTCCCAACCCGGCCCGGAGACCCAACCCGAGGTCGAGTTCGTGCCGGAGACACAACCCGAAGGCGGTTCGAGCCAACGCGGACGTTCGAAAAAACACACAAAGAAGCCCGCCGGCGAACCTCGGGTTAAAAAGACGGTGATATCGTGGAGTATCGACGGGTGCGTACCATGTGCTCGTGCTTGGTGCCAAATATCGGAAGATGCCAAATGCGGTAGGTTTTTAAAATGCATATATATTTTTTTTAAATTTCTTATAACAAACATTAAACTTGTAATGTATTTATTTTTTTAGCGAACTATCAAAAAATGGAGGTATTTTGGCACAAAATTATAGAGAGGTTTCACAACCTTGGCGGGGACTCGCGTCGAGAAAAAGATTCGTTACTGTCGAAATGGGGCGACATAAACACCAAATGCATGGCTTTCCATACGGTTTTTTCTCGGATGAATCGAACTAGGAGTAGCGGTGTCTCGGACGCGGAAGTCATGGATAACGCGTTGGTTGAGTTTCAACATAAGGTCGGCGGGACCTTCAACTACTTTGGCATTTGGAAAGACCTCTTGAGGTTTCACCCAAAATGGGGCTTGGTGTTGGATGCTGAAGCCGAAGCCGAAGGTGGCCCGCGTAAAAAAAAGTCTAAAACATCATCTTCGGTTGATCCAGACACGCCCCGTTCCGACGCTCGAAACTTCAACTTAAGCGATAATGACCCCGTGAATACTACCGACATGCCTCGGCCGGGAGGTAGAAGAACCAAAGGCCGGTTCGTCGTCGGCAACGGGTTCGAATCCCGAATTGGAAAGCCAATTCCAATTAATGAACTCTCGACTCCAAGATTTACACCAACTTGGAACCCAACGACTTCAAGTAAATTTGGACGCCGTCGACCTACTTCGAAGGAATGAGATGGACAAAGACATCGAGATTTTATCAAACGAGCTATCCGAAGACGACCCGATAGTCCAATCACTAAAAGCCAATCGACGAGCGAAAATTTTAGAAAAATATAAATGAGTTTTAGTTTTATTAGTATTATTTATGTTTTTTTATTTTAATTTGATGTACTTTTTTTAATTTAGTTTAATGTATTTTTTATTTAGAAGTTTAATGTAATTTTTAATTTTATGTTAATTTATTTAAATGAATTATTATTTAAAAAAAACAAATAAAATTATAATGACTGGGCGCCACGTGGCGCATAACCCCTGGATGTGGAGAGTTATGACTACAGCCTGTTTTTGTACAAAACCATAACTCTGACCGGGCGCCACGTGACGCATAACCCCTGGATGTAGAGCTTTACGACTACACATGGTCTTATACATTGTGGATGCTCTTAGGCCCACATTCAGAGGTTGCCCTAAGTTTAAGTGACATTCTAGAATGGTATATATGCCCTTCTACTCAAGGGTTTGACTAAATACATTGTGAAAAACAACTTTAAAGTGGAAATCAACATAGTCCATTTTGGTCAACTTTTATGAAATTTAATATACTTTCAATAACATATAGATATATTCAAGTTTTTTTTAAGTTTCGGTTATTCACACATCATTTAACCTATTTAAACACTCATCATACGAGTTGTATGAGACCTATACAATTTGTATGGTGGATGTGTGGCAACATAGAAAAGGGTAATGGTACACACCCAAAGGATGTACCGTGTACATATATAAAATCTTTTTTTTCATACTTTTGTCATAGAAGTAGCTTGCTAACGCCGCGTCACTAGTGTACCCCTGTCACAAAAATTCAATGATTTTGTTGATCGCGCTCCTTATCATCACGCATTTTACAGCCGCAACCCTGTCGTCGTTTAGTTATGTCTTCATGTCACAGTCTCCTACGTCGTCACACAGAACAATTACAAGTTACAAATTGTAACCAGCTTAATTTCACTACATATGAATCGTGTATTTATTGAAGACGTCAAAACTTGAACAAATAAGAAGGTTAAAACAATATTGAATTATTTTCTATATTTTTTTTCTTTTTGTTTTTGTCAATAAAAGGAAGATAGACTCGTAGACCCAACCCACAAACACCTACTGTGGTCCAAATCTTTTTCCCACTATAGACGAAATAGTGATGGTTACCCACTTACCCATATCTCCTGTCTCCATTACATTACACCAAATTCCCATTGGACCAACATGTAACTTGTGCATGTATACATGTACCTCGGTCATAATTATACTTGGAATAAAAGGGGTTGAATGATTCTAGTAAATGGTCCAAATTAAAAAGAATCTTGAAAATGTGTTTTTGATAATGGTTTGGTCAACGAGTCTCAAAAGAGAAAAATGGAAGTCCAATGAGGGTTAGTTACATTACGAGTAAATCATATAAAATATTAAATGTCTCTCTAGTTTTTCAGAAATTACGATTTTTATAATTTTATGTGTAAAGTTTTGAAATTATACTCACCTTCTATAGTAATAAAACTTTAACCATCGTGGCTTTGAAGTAATTTTTTGTTTAATAAGCATGTTTAAAACCTTCGTATATAGGTCCTGCGACTGGGAAGAACGGAACGACAGAGGAGATGAATGTAACATGACAACAGTATACTTTTTTATATACAATCCAAATACAAGTGACACCCAATATTATCTTGACGTAAACTGTAAGGTCTCGTTACCGGTGCCTCACTTTAAATGTTGGATTTACTCATAAACACAGTTCCAATTATCAGAGTTAATTAAAACATTCACGGAATATTAAAACTTTCATAACATTACAATAATAATTCATAACATGTCTTAAAACATTCATCTTGTCTTTCAAAATCAAAACATAACAAGTCTTGAGATGTCAGACTCTTATTCTTCTGCCATGTGTCCCCACTCAAGCCAGCTATCTCATCCTACTCACTTGCGTGCATACTAAAAGTCAGTTACGCTGAGTGGATTCTAGTTAATCATACATCATACAATACATACACTTACCTTCAATCATGCATCCGAAGATACATAATGATTACTTTACTAATTTACTTTCATTTCATACTTTCATACACACGTACATACTTTATTACTTTCATACTATATATTTACTGTCCATTCTATCTCAGATATTATTTAGGTATGATCCTTTCCTTTTCTATCTCAGATACTATCAGGGTCTAATCCCTATTTCCTTTGTCTATCTCAGATAGTATTAGGGTCTGATCCCTTTCTTGTCTATCTCAGAAATTATTAGTTGGGTTTGATCACTCTTTACTTCTCTATCTTAGATATTATTAGGGTCTAATCCCTTTCTTCTCTATCTTAGATATTATTAGGGTCTGATCCCTTACTTCTTCATTTTCGTGCATTCTGTCTTTACATACCCGTAACATACATATACATTCTTTACTCATTCATACATATTCATATGTTGTACATATATCTATCATACACATTCATCTATTACATACATACCTCCCTTGTCACTACGTGCAATATCCGAATATCGTTCTCGTACCGACAAGCTTTCGTTCACATTCAAGATATTCATAATTAACATATAAATCATACATGACATACACTTATCATTTAAAGTAAGTGTATTAACTATTAAATTGAGTATGCACACAGCCCCGAAAACATAATAAGGAAATGGGGCTAGAAACTCACCTGAATGTGGTTACGTTCATCGTTTATGGTTATTCCTTTTCTCGAGCTGTGCACGACTAACTGTATAACAATTACACATATCATTTTAATTATCACTACTCATATCGTGTTTTCTAGTTTAATTATTACCCTCAACGAACGGGGGTTCGGGGGCAGCGCCCCTGGCAGCGGGGTTCTAGGGGCGGCAGCCCCTAGCGGGGTCCAGGAGCTCTGCCCCCTGGCTGGGGTTAATGAAAAATTTTATTTTCATTAACTATCTTAACACATTTTCCATTAGGATTTTAAATTATTATTTAATTCGTCCACTTGTTTGCTATAACGAATTAAGCCTAATTCATTATATGAACATAGCCTGATTCGTGGCCTAATTCGTTATCAGAACATGTCCTGATTCGTTTCCTTAACTTAGCGAATTGGTGAGTAATGAAGCACCTGAATCGTTATTTGATTCGTTATCTTACATGATCTGGTTCGTTATCCTAGTTCGTCATCTTGTCATCATATGGTTCGTCATTCTGATTCATTATCTGAACATGACTTGATTCGTTATCTTAACATAACGAATTGGGTGAGTAACGAATCACCTGATTCGTTATCTTGTCATAACGAACTAGGTGAGCTAATTCGTGATCTGGATATAATGAATTGCATCAATCTTATCCAGACTTTGACTCAGAGGTCAAAGTCAAAATCGTCAAGAACAATAAACAGTTAACACGAACAGATTTAGCAATTGAACCTCAAATCTCAACGAAATATCACGAATTTGGTACCATTGAGCGCGCAATCACATCGCCTACAAACCCTAACCATCCATTCTCTCAAACATCAGGTTTTAAGGGGTGCGATTTGTCCGTTTCTAAATCCGGTTCATAAATCAAACGATATACCTATTAATTGTTAATGAATTTCAGCGAGGTTTGTTGCTTTGAATTCGTTTTTACCATTTACACATAGATCTATGATTTCTAGACGAAATCCGAACCTAAACGAACAAGTTCTAGTCATAAACGTACGTTAAACGAGTCGGTTCACGAACACGAGCTGGTCTTTTATGTAGGTTCGGTTCGTCACAACGTTCTAGCACCAACAAGCTCGGGTTTTCAACTTCGGATCTAGGCTCGGGGTTAAAGGATAGTCTTTATGTGTGTTTTTGATGGTGTAGGCTATGATGTAGAGATGGATAAGAATGGAAAGGTTTATGGTTTAAAGGGTATCTATACTCCCTTAAGCCCATGGACCTAAGGCCCATTCTATCTCTTATTCCATCTTCTAAGGTCCAGCCCATCATCTTATAGTTTATTTATCTAAACCGACACACGACAAGTAAATTGAATAAACGAAACTTCATTTATTTATTATAATCAAAAGTTAGATGTTACATAAACACCAAGTATACTTTTTTGGCATCAGGGCCTAACAAAATTCTTATTATTTATTTATTTATTATCATCCAAGAAAAGAAGTAAATATAGACTTATACTAAATAAATAAATAAAAACAAACAAAATATTAATTTCAATAAAATTAACAACATATTCTATTAAACCCATTACACCGATTACCACAACCCACACTATTCACTAATAACTCAATTGTGAATGTGGGCTAGCTCCCTTAAAGGATGTGCTTCTTAGAAAGGAGGTATCGAATCTTAACCCGAACGTTGTATTATTTTTGGAGTAGACATTTGTATGTAGCTTCTTTGATAGCCGCCAACTCACTTCTTTCTTCTAATAGGTCTAGATCTAGGCGAAGCTCCTTGTCATTGTCTACATCTGACAGCACTCGAGCGGATGCTTGTCCGATCTCAGCGGTATCATAAGGTGCTTCGCCAGTGCTTGTCTTTTTTAGGGTCCTATGGGCCCTCAATACGAACTCATCCATCCACCCCGTTCTTTTGGTTCCTATTTTGGCTTTGATCCTGTCGAGGATGCTTCTATTGGCGCACTCGACCTGGCCATTTCCTTAAGGGTGAGCAACCGATGTGAAGACTTGATGGATATGCAGCTCCACGAGCCATTTTGTAAGAGCTTGTCGGCAAACTACGTGCCATTTATCACTCGCGATAGTTGAGGGCATGCCGAGACATATGATAAGTTCCCATAGCTATAAACTTCTTGATGTTTGCAGTTGTGAATTGGGATATAGGTCAACTGTTTGGCTTCTACCAACTTTGTGAAATAATCAGTTGCAACTATCAAGGATTTCACCCTTCCAGGAGCCTCTAAGAATGAGCCAGTAATTTCTATCGCCCATTTTTGAAACGGCCACACTGCACTGATGGGTACCAATTTACCAAATCATTTTTGGGACAAAGGGTATTTGGCATGTGACGTTGGCACAAGTTGCACTTGTGAATTTCTTTGACTGTGTCTAGGTGCATACCTAGCCAGTAATACCCCGCGTTCATTATCTTGGGTACCACCATTCGTAGTAGGTGTATGCATTGTTTGGTTAATGGCAATAACTAAAACCATAACTTAACACTTCATTATTAAAAAAGAAATAACCGTTCATTTTTGGTTAATTCGGTTTTAGTTAATCGGTTATTTAACCTGAATACCCAAAATTTTAACACGGACTAGTTTTCTGTTGACCTTTGTTAAAAGCATTACTAAAATCAAAACCATGAACATTATAAATAATTAGTTTATACATATTCGTTCCAAAGTATACATAAATGATTACTCATGTACTCATTTTTAAATTTTATAAGATGAGAGCTGACTATCAACGCCATTGTATAAAAGAATAAACGCAATTTAAAGTTATTATCATTCTAAATGAACTAATATATGTAAGTAATGGAATGAAATATCCAAAATAATACAATGGTCAAAGAAATTTTGATAAATATCATTTTGAAAGTATTGGAGCATAATATCATTTAAAGAAGATGATTGTTACAGATGAATGTATTGGTTAATCGGTTTGGTTATTTTAGGTTATTAAAAGGTTAACCGAAATCGAACTAAAAAATCGGTTGTCTTTTGTGCAGTCATGGAATCTTGCCCGCAGATTCCGTCCACGGGTATCTTACTATAGTGATGGGTTTAGAGCAACATATGGGGATCCAAAACCATTTCATGGTTTACTAGGGCTCGTGAATGGATCTAGTACCCTATCTCTACACCTAGAAAAGTGTTATGATATTGATGTAATAGTGTAAGAGTAACGTGTTGTGACATTCATCATTTTTCGGTTTACTTTGTATTCGTATTTGTATTGTAAACCTGACCCATTTTGATCTTCGGATCTTCAAATGTTAATAAAATAATGTTAATTAAATAATGAATTTTATGTTATGATCATGTTTCAAATTTGGCATGTTGTTATATCACCTTTACTAGTCCTACTCGCTTAATTCGTAATAAAAACCAATATTTAACAAGTCCAGGGGCCAAAATGATCATAAATGAAAGTTATGACTAAACCCACATGTCGCATAGCGTGACGGGGGTCTTCAAGGTTGGCCGCGTAGCACGACCAACATGCAGCAACAACAATTTTGTTTTTGTTGTTCGTTTTCATTTGTTTAACGTACGAACTCGTGGTTAACCCATTCAAACCAACCAAGAGTCAACCCATAATTATTCTAGAACCCTCCAAACCTGTTTTTATCTCTTGTTATAATTTATATAATTCAAAAAACATTTAAACAAAAAGAATCCATGTGTAATGGTTGATTCCATTGGGCAACCAAACAACACTTTTTCATTCCCAAGTAATGAATCATTTCATTCCTCGTATGATTACTGTATACCAAACGCTACCTAAGATTGTGTTGGTGTTTTTCTTACCTTTAATATTCATTTGCTAATTTTACATATTACATAATACTTATATACATGTTTGTTTCATAGTTAATCACTTTACTTGAATCTATATGAGAAGATAAAAAAAAGTCATTAAAAAGTTCGTGTCGAACATCGATTCGTGTACAAGCCTATAAGAAAGTGATACAAGTAATAATATTGGTGTCCTTATGACGCTCAACAATTCTAACCAAAAATAACAAATGGTTGTGGTTATAAATTATGGTATATATTGGTCTTGTTTTTGTAATGGAAACATATGCATTATCTCTCAAACTCTTATTGAAGATTAATCTACTTATTATGAATTGATTTTTACTAAGATTAGATGTCAAGATTATACACAATTCAAATGCAAATTGTTAATGATTATTATTATTTGAGATTGGGCAATGCGACTTTCTTTTTTTATTATTCAACTAACTTACCCAAAACTTTAATGTACTTAAACATACGATCCCGTAATTTTAATAGTTTCTTTTCTTTAAAGTTTAAACTTATTTTTTATTTAACCAATTTATGTTTCTATACTTAACTTTTACAGGTGGGCAAATCGGTTTTTTCGAGAACAAAAACTAGGAAAGAACTGGTTCCCGGTTTGGTAAAAAAAGTTAAGCACAAATCGGGAAGGAACCAATTATGGGTACGGTCAGGTTTTGACCAGTTTTGCCTAGTTTTTATCGGGCTTTGGTCGGGGTGGGTTCGAGTTTTGACATGGTAGAGGTGGAATCGATTCCAACGGGTCTGGATACAGTTTCTCTCTCTAAGAAACCGAAACCAGGTTTTATGCCTACCTCTAGGATAGTTATAACAGATCTACCAAAATATTATTTATTAAACTTCATTGCAGTTATGGTCCATGTGATGAAATCCAAAACGCAGTTTTTTTTGGTGGTCTTTTTTTGTTGCAGTTGGGGTCAAACGTTAGTCCTAAAGTTATTTTTCATGTGTAAATACCCTAATACACCTGACTTATTATTATTAGTATTATTAAATTAAACTGAAAATAAAGCCAAACTCGTCTCACCTTATCTCACAACTCATCTTCTTCATTCTCTCAAACACTATCATCACAACCAACAACAACAATTGTGTCATTGGTGCAATAATTCGGCGGATTAAGGTACCAGTCTCTCTCCGACACGCGCCTCTCAAGACCATCATCATCCTCCTTCAAACATAACATCCATAGCCTCAAGAGTGTCTTTACAACGAAGGTCCGTTGCACCATACCGGCTTAGCTCGCTATTTGGGTCGCTAACAAAGATTTTTTAATTATATCGTATCTTATATCATTAAACAAACTTATGTTTAGGTTACTTAATGACGAGCTTTATACAAAACTCGTTTATTGTCGAACGTTTGGTGTCGAACCATAATTAAGAGCACAAAATTCAAACATTCTTTTTAAATAAGTATTAAATATTTTACTTGTTTGATGCATAATTGGGGTTTTGGGGTCTTTTAAATGCAAATTCAAATCCCAAATAATTTATTCGATTAAAGTTTCAACCCTGGTAATGGTTAAAGTCAGTTTCAATGATGTGGCACAAGTTATAACTTCCGGAATTTCTTTAAAATATTCTTTTAATTTTAATTTCATTGAAGCTATCATATCATCATACATTGGATCAAAATTTTCAGGATCGTTTAGTTTGACAAAAACTAACGAAATTTGGTGAAGAACGAAAGGACTCTTCGGGTAATAAACTTCCGATAAATAAGTAGTTGCATTTTAAAAACTCTAAGCAAATCTCTTAACTTTGTAATTGTTTCCCAACTATTTGACGAAATGCCTTTGAAAAATCATCAATGATCACAAGGCAATATCTCTTCTTTCCAATACTTGGCACACTCACAGGACCAAAAAGATCCATATGAAGCATCTCAAGTACTTGATCAATGGTGTTGATGATTTTAGTCTTGTGTGAAGACTTGTGCTGCTTACCCTTTTGACATGAGATACAATTTCGTTTAAGAGAAATATTGTCATGAAAAATTGTCTTAACGCACTATCAAGCATTTTCCACATCGAATTCCACCTAGTAGGTACATCAAAGTACGGACCTAAGATGATGGAATTCGTTTCGGTACACAATTGCATATATCTTTGCTTACTAGTTCTAAAAACTTTAGTTAACATTATTCTAAAACGGTCGGTTAACTTTTTTTTTTGCGTATCTTTTAAACCGTCTTGCACAACCAAGTTAATGATATGTGCAACATATCGAGTATGAAAAAAGAAAACCCGTCACACATCGGTTGGCATTTTAGTTTTTCAACCGCGGCGTTGTTATTTGGCGTGCTACTGAAAGATATGGAAATAAGTTTTTCTTGTAATTTATAAGTTTGTATAACACCATCTAAAATATAAACAAGTTTTGGGTGGTGTAAGGATAACTAAGTAACTCAATCGCAATCATATGCTTCATAATTTGCTATGTGTCGGGATGAACCCAATGTGTGATTACGCAGTGGTTAAGATAACACTGGTTCTTAAGTTTTCAAAACCTAAAATTAATTCTTGTTAGTTTTTTTCTACTTCTTAAACAATAGCTTCATAAGGTAGCGCGACTTACGTGTTGATATCGAGGTTAAAAGCGTTTCTTTAATCAACTTTGTCAAACGCGGGTTTGTCAAAGTTATCAAATGGCAAGCATGCTTGAATGACAAATTTTGCCATTCTATCATGAATGTTATTGAGGTCGAGAACCCAAATGTCGGCTCCATAAGTTGAAAGTTGCGCTTGATCCGGGGCCGGATTGGTTTTTACGACTTGACTATGTTTTAAAAGGGGAAGCCTAAGGTGGAGTTCGAATCGGGTGTGTAAAATTTTCCACATGTTTTGCACCGAGCCTTAAATGACTCTTTCGACATTTCGCACTTGTCGAAGTTAGCTCAAAGGTTTTGTCTCGGTTTGTTGAGACAATCTTCTTGCTGGTTAAACCACCAAGTTGTTCAAGTGTTGACAAATTTTTTTTGTTTTGGAAGGGTTTTTGAGTTCGCTTTTGTAGTTTTTGGTTGTTTTTTTAGAGCTCGGGAAATGGTGTAATCAATCCAACACATCCAGTCCTATTTATACTAGTAGATGGGGTTAAAATGGGTCAAAAAGTCAAGCAAACGGTATAAGACCATTAATAAACAATTCTACTGTTTATATTCTTGGACGAAATTAACCAGTTATAAAGCAATTACGGTGAGAAAACGAATTACTGGTTTCTAGCCGGTTAGATCCGGTTATCCGGGTTCGATGCGCACCTCTAGCTACCAGCCTATACGTCTCACTCCATTTTAGATAGGTAGTTTGTTTTTTCAGATGCGATTCACAAATATGATCATAATTAAAAAATTATGAACATATAATCCAACACATATACATACACACATATACATTAAACATAGTTTAGGGCTGTAAAAATATGCTAAAGTATCAGTAAGGTTGTTGGGCTTATTTCTTAGCTAAGCGAGTTACAAAAGTGTCGGTTTAAACGGTTTTTATAACCCGATTTCAATATTATCCCTTGGGACTGATTTATACAATTTCAAGGACTTAAATATTTATGTTTAACTTCTGGAAATTTTGTTAGATGTACAAAGTTAACAAGGTCACATGCCAGGTTTGTTTTCGAGCTAGTTTTCACTTAAACGAGTAACCGAATGACTATAAATTGGCTACGGTTTTTAGGGCTGAACTTTGTTTAACTTATAGGGGTTCATGGTTAAACTTTCTGTTATAAATTTATACTTTTCTGTTTTCAACTTATAAGTTTATGCCCAGCTCACCGAAAATGCCCTTTCGCTCTTATATTTATTTAGAACTTGTTTTTAGTTAGCGAAACATGTCGAGACCTGTTTTAATACACAAGAGTGACTTGTTTAAAGTTTCATATCAATATCGGGAAGCTCGGAACCCAAATATGACTTCAGTTCGGTTTGGGCTCGTTAGCACCTTTATGGTACATAGCTAACAAAACTCATTCGTTGGTTATCAAGTATGTTAGGACTTGTTACAATTCATTAAAATAAGTTGTTTTAACAATTCATGGGTTTTAAAAAGATGATTTTAGGCTGCTGTTACAAGTACGAGTCCGGCTTGGCCCGTTCGGGTTATAGTTCAGTTTCTAAAAAGATGATTCGCATAAAATGGTTCCGGGTCAGATTATAAATCATCAGAATATTGTGTTTAGGGCTGCAAAAAAAAGATATCATATAATTACGTTGGTTGCAGGGCTTGTTTCTCATGGATTAAGGGTCGAGTTATACACCGGTTGAAAGCTTAGAATATAATCTAACACGAACAAGTATGGGCTGCAGTACCTTGAACACGTTAGGGCTTCACAGGTTGGTTGATCTTGGGTTCTCCACTGATCCGTGAGCAACAAAACAGAAGGTTAGATTGCTGTTCTGGTGTCGGGTTTTATAAAAACAATGAATAAGTTGTAGCTTGAATGAAACATGAACAGAACAAGTATTTACCCAGATTTTTTCCTTTGGTTTGCTGGTCTGGTTCATCAAGAAACAAGGCAGAGAACTCCAAAGATTGAAAGGGAAATTGAAGGTGCACAAGTGTAGGTCCTTCGGTTTCCAGGTTACTTGCTCTTGATTTGCAGGATTCAGTTTCTTCAAGAGAGAGAAAGAGCATGGAGTTTGAATGTTTACAAAGATGAAGAATACAATAAATAGATGAAGGAGATGATTTCTTGTAGCAGAGGATTTTTGCATGAAGATGGATTGGTCAAGAGCTGTCATTGATGAGGATTGGAGCAGAGGGGCGGTCGACGTATCTATTGGGGCAGGGGGATTGGATTTGATTTTGGGAATTTTGATAATATCATATAGTATCTTCATTATTTTTATAAACTTCTATTATAACTAATCTACATAAATTACATGGGGGCTGATTTTATGTATAAGAACAAAGGTTTAAAATTTTTTTTAATTAATATCCAATGTGTCACAAACCTTGTTTATCGGTTTTCATTTCGTTTGGTTGAGTCGTCGGATGGTAATATAACTGGTCGCTTGACATTTGGATTATATATTTTGGATACCCGGTGCTTTTAAGTATCTATGAAAAGATTCTTGTAATTTTTGGAGTTACTAGTTCGGGTTCCTTTTGGTTAAACGAGTCTCGGTTTTGTTTGATTAATTTGGGCTGAGCCCATTAACGTACGATCGCTTCAGTTATACGACTGACATTTCACTCGGTATCTAATAATAAGTTCTCTCTTTTTTTTAAAAAAAAAAAGTAGCCCTATTTTTGAGGTTGTTACAATCTTTAACATCGTTATTCCTTCGTTAATTAAATCTATAATAAAAAAAGACATTTTTTTACCAAAAACAAAATATAAGGAATAATAATCATAAAAACCGTCTTAGCAAATTATTTTTTCAACATAAAGTTTTATTTCGAACACATGAATCAAATGGCTATTGATATGTATTTAAATGTAGGTATTCAGTGTTTATTCAAATATAAAAAAAAGACAACAAAAAACCTAAATTAGGAATCTTTTATTGAGAGATGATGTTGGATATACCCGACCATCATGGATTAGTCCAAAGTTTACGACATTAAATCATGTTTTTTTCGTCTTTAGTATAATGAACACTAATCGTACAACAACATATTCATCAAAACCTTTAAAATGCTCCTGTTCAAGTAAAGAACATGAATTTAGAGAATTCCACGCAATTTATTTTAAGATTTAAATCTTCAAATCTACGATATACTTGGTATATTCTTTTTAATTCTATGATTCATTACTTAAATGAATATAATAATAAATGATTGATATTCTTTTTAATTCTATGATCCATCATGAATTAAAAATATAAGCACGTTTATAACTTAAGTAAAATCAATCATTTATTACTAATACTATTTTCAAATTTTTCTATATTAGCAAAGTTTCAAATTTTTCTATATTAGCAAAGTCCTATATAGACCCTTTGCAAAAGTTTCAAAGAAAATATGAAAACTTCATTAAAAGGAAGATAAGAGAATAGCATGTTGTAGATTTGTTGCTCTTCTGCCTATACTAACAGTAATATCTAAGGGTGTTAATCGAGTTAATACGATCGGGTTTCGGGTTATTCGGGTTTAAAAAATATATAAATATATATATATAACCCGCAACCCGACCCTATTAAGATCCGTGTTTACCGGATTTAGGTTAATTGTGTATCAGGTTAGTCGTGGTAATCGAATTACTCTACATTTTTAAGTTAGTTTATTGGGTTTGCAAAGAGAGGTATAACCAATAATAAGTTATCTAAAGAACCACTTGGTTGTCCTAAGGGTTACTTTTCGTTAATATGATTAAAATTATAAGAAGGTGTTATGGTATTCAAATTATATATATATATATATTAGCTTTTATCACAGTATTACGAGGTTGTTTTACATTATTTGTTTCTAATATTTATATATTTTTTAGGATTTTAATTTTGTTTATTATAAGGATGCTAATAATATACTTAGGATTTGATGAATAAAGAATTTCACAAATAAATGAAATGTTATAACCCGGTTTAAAACCTACCCGGGTTTGGTGAGACCCGTGACCCGCTTTTTTATTATAAAATTATAATATCTTTTAAAAAAACATATATAAATTTTTAGTATATCCTTACTTTATAGGATTTTCATATCAAATATTTGATATGATTAATTTTTAATATAATGAGATGTTATAACCCATTTAATGGTTATCTGGGTTTCGTGAAACACATACCCGTGAATTCGGGTCAAATGCATAAAACTACATTTACAAATAAAACAATCTGGTGACTTAGAAGAGTTTAGGGAGGTTTCGTTTATATATATTTAAAATAGTTATGATACATACCTGGTTTCTAAAAATCAAAATACAAAAATACCCTTTTGTATTAAAACACATTAAATCTATTAAGCTAATAATTACAAGATTGTCATGTTTAATGTAGGCCATAGATCATTCTCAATCAATGGATGCAAATCATTTCTTGCACTAAAATGACTTCTCTCCTGAACCATCCCCTATGTATTTATGTATGTATGTATGTATGTATAGAGTTTGGATCAAATACAAATGAAATTAACGTGCTAATTGTGATAATCAAGTAGAGTGATTATATATACAAGTAGAGTAATTATGTAATTACGTCATAACGTAAGTACATAATTACTCTACTTGTATATATAATTACTCTACTTGATTCTCACAATTAGCACGCTAATTTCATTTTTACATTAACTTTCCTCATATACATACACACACACACACACATATATATATAAACATGATCAAATACATTTTATTCTTAACAAGAAAATAGTGAGAACCAATTTTTTGTTATTATTAGGTTTATTTTTGTAGGTGTTTGCTGTTATTTTTTGTTCGTATATGCTAATTTTTGATTATAAGACGTTAAAAGTATTTGCTGATTTATATTTTGTTGTTATTATTAGATTTTTTTTGTTATTATAAGTATTTGATGGTATTGTTGTTATTATTTTGTTCTTGATTTTGATTCTTTTGCTGTAACTTTTAGGTTTTTTTCTTTATTATTATAAATAATTGTTTACGTAGATTGCTATTGTTGTTGGTATGGTTTCTTACGTTCTTATTTTTTTTTAATTGGTATTGGTTCCTACGTTCTCATGCTAATATTAAAATGTACATGAACCTTCCAATATATATATATATATATAAATTTCTATTAACCCCACTATTCAAACTCGGGTTTTCGTACCCGCATCTAATCAAGATAACCACCACCAAATGAAATTAGCACATACCATAAATCAATGTCTCAACTCGATTCACAATTAGAGACCATTGTAGTTTGAATACCATTAACCAAAATTTATAATTTAACCATACTGACGAGTCATATTTTAAACTCTCCTAAAGATAATGTTTTGACCCAACACATTATACGCATATCATCTAGTCAACAGAATCACGAGCAAATAAAGCTAAAAATGAAAACTATAGTGCTTGCAAGTTACAACTAGTTTACTCTAAAATCTAGTTTTCTCTCAAATAGGGGTGTTCAGTATTCAAATCGGAATCAAATAACTCGAAATTCGATTCGACTCGCATTCAAATTTGACGGTTCGAATTCGATTTTTAGTAATTCGAATTCGATTCGGTTCGAACTCGATTTTAGTAATAGAATTTTGAATCAAATACGGATTTATAAACAGCGGGGTCGTGGAGGAGCAGTGATGGCTGGCTGGAGGTAGAGGAGGCATGGGGTGGAGGAGCGGCGGCGGCGTCGAGCTTTGTTGTGGCGGCGGAATCGGAGGTGGAGGGGGCAGGGGTGATGAGAGTTGAGGATTGAAAAAGGGGTTGTCTAGTGTTTGAGAGAGCTGATGAATGAAAAAGACGAGAATGGGTTAGAATATGTGAGAAGTTGGCGGTCCATGTCTGCGTGGAAAAGAGGACGCGTAGACCTTTTATAGTGAAATGTCTTCCGTAAAACAAACAATCGACAAATCTAAACGTCTGCGCGTTGTCTACGCGACACAAACAAAAGAGGCGAGGAAGATCTTTTGGGAAAAAACAAACACCCCATAGTAAACATCTACCGATCATGCCTAAAATGGCCCACAATAGAAGCCTAAAAGCCCAGTCACTTACATGAAGAATGGCTTCAATGGGCTCTCTCTTTTTCTCAACCCAAATCCGTACCTCATATTCAACCAATTTTAGGGTTTGTATTTCTCACCTCTTCTCTTGAAGATTGTAAGCATAACGGCTTCCTTCATCTCTTATCATTTGTTCGTCTTCAGCAACCATGATAAACACCCTCACTATAATATAATATAATATAATATAATATAATATAATATAATATAATATAATATAATATAATATAATATAATATAATATAATATAATATAATATAATATAATATAATATAATCATTCTAATTTCAATATTTCTTATTTTCATATTATCTATGACAAGAACCGCAAGGCCATTTCCAAGGACTAAGCAGGTTTCGAGGACAAAACCTCTTATAAGGTGGGTAGATTTGTAACATCCCGAAATTTCTAAGAATAAATAATTAATATATTATTTATTTATGGTGGAACAGTTTACTTGAGTTAGTAGAGATTTAATAAAATAATAAAGATGGAAGGATAAGTAGGCTAATTAGATGGAATTGATTATGGACCAAAAAGAAAATATAGGCCTAAGTTTCATGGGCTTAAGGGAGTATAAATACCCCATAAACCCTAATCCTTTCCATTTTCATTCATCTTTACACCATAGCCTTCACTATCGAAAACATACACTTCTCCAATTCCCGTATTTGAGAAAACCACCCACAAAGACATAAAGATTACCGGAGATCTAACTGTCGGATAGGTCTCAAATTTTAATTGAGTGTTCATGGCATATAAGTGAAGATGTCCACCGATCAGATCTTCGATCAGAGGTCGGGAAGTCCGGTTTTTATCAGCAAAACCGTAACAGCTAAAACTGGAGTTTTCCGGCAACTGTTTCAGTTTTCCAGCGACTGTTGCGGTGGATTCCGGTGGCGGTAGTGGGCGGCGCTAGTAGATCTTGGAGAGACGGTTCCGTGGCCACTTTAATCACTCAAATTGAAGTTTGTTTGATATGGTTTTGGGCCTCTCGAGTGATTTCAAACAAAAACCTCAAATGTACGTTTTTGTTAAAAAAAACTTACTTTTTGTGCACGGATTTGCATGAAATTTGGTAGGTTGATAGATCGAGTCATGATTATTGATAAAGTAAAGGACTTGATCATAAACGGATTAGTTGGTTCGTTTCGGGTAAAACGAGTAATGTTCGGTTAATGAAAAGTACGGGTAAACGAAGTCGGTTTTGCATGAAAATTGGTAGAATCATTTATCTCAACTGGCCCAATGTGTTAGAACCCGACACCGCCCCGGGATGCCGAATAAGCCGTTTGGATCTTGATCTAAATTAATTCGGGTGTTTAATCAATCAAAAATCAACTTAAGGGCCACCTTAGCTCAGATCTGGACACCCTGAAGCTACCTGATTCCTAAACGATCAAACCCCGATCAACCATGGTGGTTAACAGTGGCTGACGGCGTTGGAAACGAAGAAAAACCTTAAAAACACGTGAAAGAGAAGCTAACTTGCACTTATACACCGTATAAGTATATACGCCATATAAGTTGCAGCGTGTAAGTATGAAGCGCATATGTATGGAAGCGTGTATGTACGCATGTATCGTATATGTCAATGAAACGTATAAGTTATTTGAATCGATTTTGACTTGTTTTTTTTCTGATATTTCGATTTTCTGTTCATTTTCTGGAGAATTAGGATAGGGAAGAAGGATACCATGAATTTTATTTAGTTCAGCTTTTTCTGTGCAATTTTCTATCGAAGTTTCATTTATGATTGAAGAAGAAAAAAATTTCTTCATTCTTCCACGATACATCCCATTCAAAAAGGGATCATACATTTTCACTAGGCAATTTTTTTTGTTTTTCGTCTCAGCATTAGACAATCTAGTCTTTGTTTCAAGTATATTTAGAGAAAAAAATACTGTCTCTAACGCCTCAATTCTATTTATCAATTCATTATTTAAGTTGTTATTTTTATCTTGATTGGTATAAAGCCACTTGGCGTATAGATACTTGCAGCGTGTATGTATGAAAGCGTATATGGACGAATGAAGCGTATAAGTATTATCAACGTATATGTATGCATGCAACGTGTATGTATGACTTCTATGCTATAAGGCTTATGCGCTGGATAACTTATACGCCAATGAAAGACTTACACGTCAGAACTACTTATACGCCCATAATATCTTATACGCCTGTGGACTTATGCGCTGGCTTAGAAATGATTTTACAAAACAAATGAAAGATAAATGGCGTATACGTACGCAAACGATAGAAAAGATATATGAACTAAAGATAATTAATTAATAAGGAAATGTAACGTTTAAAACGGGAAATGACTTAGGAGTATAATATGATTAGGAGTAGTTAAGTAATGCTTGTTAATTGATATACAGTTAGTCGTGCACAGCTCAAGAAGGGTGTAGTCGTAAATTCAGAAAGAAATCGCTTACATGTGAGTTTCTAGCCCCATTTCATTGTTATGTTTTTGGGGTTGTGTGCATACTCGATGTGATTAGTTAATACACTTACCTTAAGTGGTAAGTGTATGCGTTATATGACTTATGTATGAATGAATGTTTGATGGTGCGTGGACGATCTTCGGATATTGCATGTACCGCCAGGTGATAGTTTGAAGATGTGATTGTTTATATATGATGTATGGATGATATTTGTATGTTATATATGAAAGTTATAAATATATATAAAATAATGGTAAGATACAGAGGAAGGGACCAGACCCTACTAATATCCGAGGCAGAAAAGAAACCGAGCCCCAATAATACTCGAGGCAGAAAGGGAACCGAGCCTTAATAATACTCGGGGCAGAACGCGAATCGACCCCTAATAATACTCGAGGCAGAAAGGGAACCGTGCCCTAATAATACTCGAGGAAGAAAAGGGAACCGAGCCCTAATAATACTCGAGGCAATAGGGCGTAATGCTCTTTAAAACGTATGTGTATGTAAAGTAAGATAAAATATGAAAGTATGAATGTATACAAGAATGAAAGAATGAAAGTATGAAAGAAATAAAGTATGAAAGTATGAAAGTATAATAGATGGAAAGTATGAAAGTATAAAGTATGAATGTGATCATGAGAGAGAAGTCATCTAGAATGATAAAGACAAAATGGTATTATAAATGTCCATATGAAGGTCAAGACATGCCCGAAAAGGAAGTCGGTTAATATAAATAGTTATGATATATCAGGCAACCTGATATGCAGCTTGACTAGTCAAGAAGAAAGGAGATGTATCATCATGGACTTCATGATCAAGCTACCTTGGACAGCTATAACTCATGAACCCTACTTATTGATGCAGAGCTGAGAATGAAAGAAGGTTTAAGTGGTGACTTAAGGAGTTCTCCGACAAGTTATGCAATAGATATTCTCAAGAGTTGCAAGAAGTGACGGACAAAGGGATTTCAAGAAATAATCATTAAGAAGAAATTGGGAATTTTTCCTTATGTTTTGAACATATTTCAAGAAGTATATTTGCTAAAGGTTGTAATTGGACAGAAAGGTCATTCAGTGCTAAGTGTAATGATAGTAAGTGCAATGTTTCAATTTAAAGGACAAGAAAGAAGAGCATGCTTGTGGAAATGATAAGCACTTGCAAGGTCTGGATAAGGGAGCGCATCATCGAGAACTTCATGGAAAAGCTACCTAAGAAAGCTAAAACTAATTAACATCAATCGTAGATTGTAAGAGAAAGAATAACCGGTAAGTCATGAAGCTAAAGAAAAGATGTGAATACAGGAAGTATTCCTTTTTACAAAGACTAAGCAGGTTTCGAGGACGAAACCTCTTATAAGGTGGGTAGAGTTGTAACATCCCGAAATTTCTAAGAATAAATAATTAATATATTTTTTATTTATGGTGGAACAGTTTACTTGAGTTAGTAGAGATTTAATAAAATAATAAAGATGGAAGGATAAGTAGGCTAATTAGATGGAATTGATTATGTACCAAAAAGGAAAGATGGGTCTAAGGTCCATGGGCTTAAGGGAGTATAAATACCCCATAAACCATAATCCTTTCCATTTTTAATAATCTCTACACTATAGCCTACACTATCGAAAAGACACACTACTCCAATTCCCGTTTTTAAGAAAACCACCCACAAAGACATAAATATTATCGGAGATCTAAATGTCGGATAGGTCTCAAATTTTACCTGATTGTTCATGGCATATAATTGAAGATGTCCACCGATCAGATCTTCGATCAGAGGTCGGGAAGTCTGGTTTTTATCAGCAAAACCGTAACAGCTAAAACTGGAGTTTTCCGGCAACTGTTTCAGTTTTCCGGTGACTTTTACAGTGGATTACGGTGGCAGAAGAGGTCGGAGCTGGTAGATCTTGGATAGACGGTTCCGTGGCCGCTTGAATCACTTAATTCGAAGTTTGTTTGATATGGTTTTGGGCCTCTCGAGTGATTTTAGACAAAAACCTCAAAGGTACGTTTTTGTTAAAAAAAAAACTTACTTTTCGTGCACGGATTTGCATAAAATTTAGTAGGATGATAGATCAGGTCATGTTTATTGACAAAGTAAAGAACTTGATCGTAAACGGATTAGTTGGTTCGTTTTCGGTAAAATGAGTAGTGTTTGGTTCGTGAAAATGACGGGTAAACGTAGTTGGTTTTGCATGAAAATCGGTAGAATCATTTATCTCAGCTGGCCCAACATGATAGAACTCGACACCGCATCCCCGAGATGTCGAATGAGCCGTGTGGATCTAGATCTAACTTTATTAGGGTGTTTAATCAACCAAAAATGATCTTAAGGGCCACCTTGGCTTAGATTTGAACACCCGAAGCTACCTGGTTCCAAAACGATCAAACCCCGATCAACCATGGTGGTTAAAAGCGGCTGACTTGCACTTATACACCGTATAAGTATATACGCCGTATAAGTTGCAGCGTGTAAGTATGAAGCGCATATGTATGGAAGCGTATATGCACGTATGTATCGTATATGTCAATGAAACGTATAAGTATACTTGCAGCGTGTATGTATGAAAGCGTATATGGACGAATGAATCGTATAAGTATTATCAACGTATATGTATGCATGCAAGGTGTATGTATGACTTATATGCTATGAGGCTTATGTGCTGGATAACTTATAAGCCAACGAAAGACTTACACGTCAGAGCTACTTATACGCCCATAATAAATTATACGCACGTGGACTTATGCGCTAGCTTAGAAATGATTTTATAAAATAAACAAAAGATAAATGGCATATACGTACGTTAACGATAGAAATGATATACGAACTAAAGATAAGTAATTAATAAGGAAAGGTAACATATAAAACGGGAAATGACTTAGGAGTATAATATGATTAGAAGTAGTTAAGTAATGCTTGTTAATTGATATACAGTTAGCCATCCACAGCTCAAGAAGGGCGTAAGTGTAAATTCAGAAAGAAATCGCTTACAGGTGACGGGGACACATGGCATTGACTGAGCTAAGTGTCATATTGTGAAGAAAAGTTGCGATGTTTTATCTTAAGACAATTTGAATATTTTAAATGAGAATGCTATGATTTCGTAAAATATGGTTGAAGTTTTTATATTCCGCGAAAAATTTTAATTAACTCTGATATTTAGAACTATGTTTATGAGTAAATCCAACGTCAATGTAGGGCACCGGGACTTTGGCCTTACAAGTGTAACACAAAACAGTTAAACAATGTTTCTAGAAAATTCTATTAATAACACAACTTAGACTTACTGAAACAAAGTAAGGATTCACTAAAAGCTGTTATGGAGAATATGCTTTGTTTTACAAGTTCTTTTTGTTGGCTTTGATGCGATTAATAACATGATACACCAGAAATTATAGATAAAAAACATTCAACAACACTGTTTTATTAAACTTTCAAAAAGAAACAATGCACATGAAACCATCGACCAAACACCTTATTTAACCTAGACAAAAACCTGAACATACTAGGACTCAAACTTTCAAAACAAATAAAGTTACTAGACAACTCTTAAAACATTTAAACTTACTAGATAATTCAAACTATTTATTACAAAACTAGAATAGTAATCCGTGTTACACATGGGTGAAAAAAAATTGCAAATGTCACATTTATTAAAAAAGGATAAATTTACTTAAACTATAACACATTACATACTGATTTTAATTCAAATACAAATTCAACATTCAAAACATAGAAAATATTACAATTACAAAAGAATTAAACTTTTCTATAGCTCTCTACCTACATTTTCACACAAACCAACCAAACCAAATTTAGGAGAAGTTGGTTTGACCATATTTATATTAAATATCCATGTGATCCTGTCAACCGTAGAAACGACAATATTCTCATTTTCAGGCATTGAGTTAAAGTAGCATGCATTGGAAATAATTGTAATTAAAATAATATTAACTTGTAAAAACATCATTAAAATTGTTCTTTAAATTTAAGAGACCATTGCTTACAAGATATTTCAGAGTGGGGTAATGAACAATAACATCAACATCATTAAAATATTCTTTAAAATTTATTGACCCATGGACCCACTGATGGAAATATAAACTGTAAGGCCCCGTTACCGGTAGCACTACTTTCGTGTTGGATTTACTCATAAACGCAGTTCTAATATCAGAGTTAATTAAAACATTCGCGGAATATAAAAGCTTTCATAAACATTTCATAACAAAACACATCTTGTCTTAAAACAACATCTTGTCTTTCAAAATAAACAAAACATTAAACTTAAACGTCTTGAGTCTTCCGATGCCAGCCTCTTATTCAGTGCCACGTGTCTCCTCAAGCGAGCTGCCTCATCCTACTCACCTGCGTGCATACTAAAAGTCAGCTACGCTGAGTGAGTTCTAGTTAATCATACATTATACAATACACATAACTTATATTCTTTCAATCATACTTTCATACTTTCATACTTTCTTTTGTATTAACTTGCTTTCATATCTTATGTTATAAAGAGCATTACGCCCTACATTCCTCGAGTATTATTAGGGCTCGATACCCTCCTTCCTCGAGTATTATTAGGGCTCGGTACCCTCCTTCCTCGAGTATTATTAGGGCTCGGTACCCTATTTCCTCGAGTATTATTAGGGCTCGGTACCCTCTTTCCTCGAATATTAGTAGGGTTCGGTTCCCTAGTTCTCGAATATTAGTAGGGTTCGATTCCCTCTTCGTTACCATACAACCATACATCATACCTCGAGTATTATTAGGGCCCGGTACCCTCTTCGTAACCATACAACCATACAACCATCATTTCCTTCTTTTGTTAACTTTATCACATTCATACACATAAGCATACATATCATACTTACCTTATACATAGCGTTACAACTTGACAATACGTGCAATATCCGAAGATCGTTCACGTACCATCAAGCAATCATTCATACATTTCACATTATTCACATAAGGCATACGCTTATCTCTTAGGATAAGCGTATTAACAAACATATTGAGTATGCACACAGCCCCGAAAACATAACACATAAATGGGGCTAGAAACTCACCTGAATCCTGTTACGCTCTCCGTTAATCGTTATTCCCTTCTTAAGCTGTGCACGGCTAACTGTATAATATTTATATGTATCAATTAACTACTACTACTCATGTTGTATTTCTATCTTTATATAACCCACAACGAACGGGGGTCCGGGGGCAGCGCCCCTGGCAGCGGGGTCTAGGGGCGGTAGCCCCTAGCAGGGTCCAAGGGGCAGAGCCCCTGGCTGGGATCGAGCTGCCAGGTCAGCTTGGAAAAATTTTATTTCCATTAACTGTCTTAACACATTTTTCATTAGGTTTTTAATTTATTTTCTAATCGAACTTGACTTTAGGCGAAGTTAGTGTTCGGCGAAGTTAAGGTAGGCGAACTTAGCCTTAGGCGAAGTTATCAATTAGGCGAACTTAGCCTTAGGCGAAGTTATCAATTAGGCGAACTTAGCCTTAGGCGAAGTTATCAATTAGGCGAACTTGCTTGCAAGCGAAGTTAAGCTTGCAGGCGAAGTTACAGTTTGCAGGCGAAGTTGCCCAGCTTCGCCTCTGTTCAATCTTAATCCCCCAAAATCATCATCGTTTTACTGAGAAATCCATGGGTATGGTATTTGACTAACCCGGGATCATTCCTATGGTCGTTTTTGGATAAGGTCTGACCCGAAAACACGTAAAGTTTGGACCTTTAATTTCATGAACGTTCAATACAAGTGTTAAGGGTTCATGTTTCCATTTTCGGGTTCTTTACACTTATTTTTACTATCAAGTTTACAACTTTATCTTTCGTCTATACTTGATCTTTTCTCGTTCTAAGTTTCAAGACTAAAAGTGTATAAAAATGTAAATTTTAAAGGTAAAACGGCTTACCTTTATACGTTCTTCGGTCTCGTTTAGCTTGCTTAAGGGCTCTAGATCTTGTATCTATCTTGAATCGCGTGTGCTTGCTCGGACCTCACCTCTCTTTCTCTCGGCCGAAATATGGTGGTGTGTTTTTTTGAGTGTGTAGAGATTTGGATGGATATAAATGAGGGTTTAGGGTTTTAGGTTGGTTTAAGAGGGTATTTATACCCCTTGAAGCCCATGGACCTAAGGCCCATTCTCATTTAACCCATCTTAATTAATCTAAGTCCATGATCCGTTCTTTACTCGATATTAATTTAATTAATAACGCGAAATCATTAAACGTAACTTTCTTTATTTAACATTATAATGTTTAGGATGTTACATAAATAATGTTAATTAAGTGCATTCATGGAGGGGGGAGTGAAATTATTGTTAGTGAATATAAAATATGGACAATTTGTATAATACGATTTTACGAATAGCTATTCAAATGATTATTTATATAATTGAACACTATTCATTATTGTTATGTTGGATATAATATACATGAGACAGGAAATGAAACTAAAAAGATTATACATACATTAACACACCCTTAAGATATCCTACTAACCATCATACATTAATACAACTTCATAAACCCAAGCAGCGTTTCAAAAGTATTTAGAATACTAAAACATATGCATCTAGTTTCAAACCATTTTAAACATAATCATGATCAGAAAAACTTTACAAGCTACATCAAAAGCACCGTATCATCCAAAAACTTCACCGTGTAGCGCATCAACATCAGGGCTGGATAATTGTCAACCAAAAGAAGGCAATTTCATTCATAATAGTTAATTAAATTTTGATAACATATATGCAATAAAGACACTAACTAATTTGCAAGAGACATTTGCAACATAATTGTGAGAACTACAATAATAACAGATGATAAAAAATAAATGTGCAGGAGGACACATTTATAACACAATTATGATTATAAGATTGCTAATGCTAACAACTAACAATAAATATAAAGATTGTTTCGTATAACACATAAAATAGTTAGAGTATTTTGAAGAGCCAGTATTATTATTATTATTTGAGGGGAAAAAAAGAAATATTCATAAACATCCATATAAAATATATTAAAAACAAAATCGACATGAAAAATATATAGCAAATGATAAAAGTACTAATCCTAATTAACCCATTATGTAATCTTCAATTCGACTTACTAATTGAAAAACCATAGTATATTTAAATTAAGATTATAAAATGTTGGTTACGCAAGAAATCTTGAATTAACAATATAATTACTAATAATAAATTTTAGATTTTGATGTAATATTGGTTACACATGTTTGTTGATTGAAAAACATGATAACACGATATTATGCATAACATGTAATAACAGATTGTTTAGAGAGTTATATGTCTATTCAATATGTTATTATGGAGGATCTCATAAACATTTTAATAGACGTGCGTTACAAAAGTCGAAGGAAATAGCAAAAGAACGTACCTTAGATTATCGTTAAGCAGAATATAATTAATTTTGAGAAATGATAAAACTTAAAACACTATTGTAACAGTGGACAAAACGATCAACATCAACCAAAATGTTTTGTGGTTTCATTCCGCCTTTTATGAAAAATAAGATTGTATACAAATAAGTATATTGTTATAAATGTAAAGTGCCACGTGTAAACTCTCGGGTGGGTAAAAGAGAAACTGCACTAATTTTGAAGTTATTTTACTAATCTAGTGAAAATAACATTAAAGTGGCGGAAGGTTAATCAGGCATCATGTGGTGGCATTGATAGCCGAAAGACAAGGGTGCATGCTATCACAACCCAACCTACGACAGAAATTCCGGGGTGTGAACTGATTGGCCACAGCTCTCAAGGTACTATTATGCAATATTGGAAATTTCAATATCTGTTTAATAAAATTAGATTGAGACAAATTATTCAATACAATATCCAAAAAGACAAATAGTTCACCAAACAAACATAAATCATAAAAACAAAAGTCTTGTTTAGTTTCTCTATCTTTATTCTTAAGTGTCCTTCCAAAACTTGAACTAACTTCACATCACACGATAACCTGCATATGCGTCAAAAATACAATAATTTTGTCAACACAAGTTGAGTGAGTATAACACAAGATTTGAGACACTAGAATAATAATAAGTAAAAAAATTGCAAACTGTTCATGTGAGATATATATTTAAGCCATAGCACATAACAATCAAACAAACCATAAAGAAAGGGCTAAATCGTTGCCATGTTAATGGGCATTTGTTACCAAGAATCAGATGTCGGTGAAACCATTGTCAATGCGACAGACGCCGGCCACTACAACTGTTGTATGATCATACTAGACTGAAAATATGTTGGACCTCTCCGAAATGTATTCAAATAAAGCAAGTAAGCAAATAGCAAGTTAGCATAAACCGATATACACACAAGTATTAAACAGTTGCGGTTTTGAATACTAGATAATATGTAAATACTGTAAATACGCATATGTCCCCAAAAGTGTTTAAAATAAGTAAAAAGGGGAGTGATTACTCACCTAAACAAAGAGGTAATGAATATGGCAAGAAGGCTATAAATCACGCTCTTCGGGAAATTACCGACGAGAAATCCTAAGTAACATATGTTTTATCGTAAATAATATGATTTAATCATAAAAAATACTTAAAATACTTAAAATAAATTTTTATAATACTTTATAGTTTATAAAAAAAGATTTTTTTAATTCAATCGAAAAATGCGTTTAATGTATTTATATACATTTTTATTGTTAATAAATATTTCTTTTAAATTAGTATTGAAAATAATAAATAATAAATAATAATATAAAATAATACCGATTATAAAATACTTAAACTTAGACTATATTTTAATATGTTTATTAGCATGGTAAATTTTAAATATATTTAATAAATTAAAACCCTTTTTTAAAATCTTTATTCTATAAACCTTTAACAATTTTAGTAATCTATTATACATACCTATATATAAATATATACATACATATATATGGTTTTTAACCAAGATCTGGAAAACAACTAATAAATGTGTCGGTTTTTGTAAAAATATTGATTTATTATTATATAATATTAATAATAAGATTTAAATGATTTTTATAATATTTATAATGTTATTTAATGCTTATTATGAATTAATAAACTTATATTCAAAAATAAACAATCAAAAAGGGCGCTAGGGGGTTTCTGGATCAGAATTATAATATAATAATATACATAGTATTTATATTTTAGTTCCTGGAGGTTGAGGGTGGAACCATTATTGGGTAAAAGTTTAGTTTAAGGATGAAATGGTAATATCTTGAAAGTTGTATATATATATATATTGTCACTAGGCCTGTTCAAAAAGCTCACGGCTCGAAGCTCGCTCGAAAAAAGATCGGAGAAAGCTCGCTCGATTGTAAACGAGCCGAGCCGAGCTCGACTCGATTTCTAAATGAGCTGAGCCTGAGCTAGCCCGACTAGACTCGAGCTCGCTCGATAGGCTCGCTCGATTGGCTCGAACTATTTTATTTTGATTTATTATATATATATATATATATATATATATATATATATATATACATGCATATAATTAATCCAAAATCCAAATATATAACATATGTTCCATCTAGCCCAATAAAAATCCATCTAGCCCAATACAATTAAAAATCCAAAATGACCAGCCGCTCAAAACATCGATTACCAGTTACAATTATCTAACCCTAATCTCATGCTCACCACTACCAGCCGCTCAGAAAGTCCAACAACACATGATTTAGGGTTCCAGCCGTCTATTATCGCTACCGCCTGAAAGAAGACATATTCTAGGGTTCGTTCTCTCAATCTCACTATTGATGTAAACATGTTATGTTAATCTTGTTGAAAAGTTTGATTCTTCCATGTTATGTTAATGTTATATCCATTTTTAATTTATAAACGTTTAAATATCGTTTCATAGTTCATGTACTCCAACATCTTGTCTTTAATTGTGTTCTCAGATTCATATTTTACAAATGAAAACTCTAATTTATATGTGTATCTTTATTTGTTTCTAATTTATATAAATGAAGTTATGAAAACTTTATGTAACATCCTACTTTTGGTTATAATAATAAAATAAATTTCGTTATTTTATAGTGGGTCGTTATCGGTTTAGATAAATAGAATACGAGTTGGGCTAGTGTTGGGTAAATGAATATGGGTTATGGACTTGGGTTAGGAAAGAAAGAAGGAAAGACAATGGGCTTAAACCCATGATCCATAAATATATAAACCCTTAATCTCCATTAAATCCTCATTCACACATATTCATACACCACCCAAAACACACACTTAAGCTCTCTCTCTCTAGTTCTCTCCTTATCTTAGCCGAAATCAAGAAGGAAACCAAACACCGACCCGAGGTAATGATAGTTTAATATTGTGTGAGCTTAACCTGTTAGATATAGTCACGAAATGACGAGTCGACACCGTTTAACCGTTTAAGTCACGAGATCCGAGTGGAATCGGGTATAAACAGAACCTATGATGAGATTAGGGGTCACCCTAGCTCAGATCTGGATCGAACGGGACGAAAAACGATGAAAAACGGTGTAAAATGGGGTAAACCGCGTTTTTCCGGCCACCGCCCGGTTTTCCTACACGGCGGCGCCGGAAAGGCGGCGCATGTATTTAAGGATGTCAGGGAATGTTCCTGACATTCTCTGACAAACCCTAACCCTAATTCGTTAACAAATTAGGGGCGATTCGCCAAGTAATTCGTTAAAAGCATAGCGAACTAGCTTCAGTTCGTATTCAATTCGTTAAGGGAAAAGATAACGAATCACCCTTGATTCGTTATAGTCATTCGTTAAAAGAGATGACGAATTGGAAGGTCCAATTCGTTACATGGTCTGATTCGCGACATGAACTGATTCGTCAAGGACCAGTTCGTTATAAGGTCCAGTTCGCTTAATAACCAGTTCGTTAAAGGGTTCAATTCGCTACATGGACCAGTTCGCTAAGATAAGCCAATTCGTTAATATAACGAATTAGAAGTTTAACAAATTGACATAATGGTCCCTGAACTTAGAAAAGAATGAATTAATTGCAAAGAAGCCCTCGAACTTTCAAGTTATCGAATTAAATAATGATTTAATTGCAATTAATTGCTCGACCCCAGCCAGGGGCTCTGCCCCTTGGACCCTGCTAGGGGCTGCCGCCCCTAGACTCCGCTGCCAGGGGCGCTGCCCCCGGACCCCAGTTCGTTGAGGGTAATAATTAAGACTAGAAAGACGATATAAGTAGTGATAGTTAATTGATACGTGTAATTGCTATACAGTTAGTCGTGCACAGCTCAAGAAAGGAATTACCATAAACGGTGAACGTAACCGCATTCAAGTGAGTTTCTAGCCCCATTCCTTGTTATGTTTTCGGGGCTGTGTGCATACTCGATGTGATTAGTTAATACACTTATCCTAAGTGATAAGTGTATGCCATATATGTATTATGTGAATGTATGAATGGTTTCTTGTCGATACATGAACGATCTACGGAATTGCATGTACTGCCAGGAAATGGTTGGTGTTATATGTATGTGGTAAGATGAAGAATGAATGTTGTATGTATGTGCGAAACTTACGATTATGTATATAGAAAGTATGTTAAGGAGGTAAGGAAGAAAGGGTACCGGACCCTAATAATATCCGAGGATGGAGGGTACCGAACCCTAATAATATCCGAGGATGGAGGGTACCAGACCCTAATAATATCCGAGGATGAAGGGTGACCGGACCCTAATAATATCCGAGGATGAAGGGTGACCGGACCCTAATAATATCTGAGGATGGAGGGTACCGGACCCTAATAATATCCGAGGTATGTAGGGCAAATGCTCTTTATAACGTAAGGCTAGTTATGAATGTATATGAAAGAACGATGGACAGGTTAAGTGTGTAATGCGTACCTTCGGGCACGTATATGTGTATGTAAAGTAAGTTATGTGATTAACTAGAACTCACCAAGCGTAGCTGCCTTTTAGTATGCACGCAGGCAAATAGGTTGAGGCAGCTCGCGTGATTAAAGACACATGGCATGGAATCGAAGATACTGGCATCTCGAAGAAATGTTGTGATGTTTTAAAGACAATGTTTTATTTTAAATGACTATGCATGTTTTATAGAACAAGATTTGAAGGTTATGTAAAATGTTATGGTTGAAGTTTTATATTCCGTGTAAAGTTTTAATTAACTCTGATTTGTAGAACTGTGTTTATAAGTAAATCCAACACCAAAGTAGGGCTACCGGTAACGGGGCCTTAACTGTAAGTGTCTTTTTTTGTATCAGATTCATGTTTTAAAAATGCACATTGTACGAAGTATATATTTATACTTCTTTTCTTATAGACAACATTTTACTATAAAAATTGGATTTTGAGCTTAGGTTTGGCAAGCATCTCTTAGTTCTAATGTTTTTATCCTTTTCTGTGTTATGGTTGATTTATTTTCTTAAATTTGTAGAATGTCTTCTTTTAAAGAATTTGCTGGTGGAATCAGGACTCAAAGTAATGAACCTGTTGATTTAAGTGATGGAGAAAGTGTGGAGTTGGTTTATGGTTTGGGAGATGTGGTTAATGAGCCTAAAGTAAATGATGCTAATCAAGGCGCTCAATGACGTACGACTTGATCTGAAGTTTGGGAACATTTTATAAGTGTTGAAGAAGATCACAAAGGAAAAAAAGGAAAGAAATATGAGTGCAAACATTGTAAAACAAGATAAGTGATTAGTACCGGACGCCCCACATCAACTCTTAAGCGACACATGAACACATGTCATCACATCCTAAAGTTCAAAGGTAAGAAACTAGGTTTTAATTTTGATTCATGTGGTAATGATGGTAAATAGTTTAAACATGGATGGGGGTTATGAACACAAGAGGTGTAAGGAAATGATTGCAAAGATGATCATAGCCCATGAGTTACCCTTTTCATTTGTAGAATACCATTGGTTCAACTAGTTAATGAAGTACAACAATCCCTTGTACCAAAAAGTGAGTAGGCCGACAATTACTAGAGAATGCATCAAATTTGTTGATGTAGAAAAAGAAAATATGAAAAAGTTTTTTAAAAATGTCGATGTTATATTGCTTACAAGTGATTGTTGGACATCAAACCAAACTCTAGGGCACATGTGTTTGACAGCCCACTTTATAGATTCTGATTGGAAATTGAGGAAAGTTATAATTGGTTTCAATGAGCTAGAACCACCTCGTAGTGGTGAGGTTATATCGGATGTTATCCTAGAGTGTCTAATTAAGTGGGGAATTCAAGACAAAATTGGTACAATTACTCTCGATAATGCCTCCAACAATGATAGGGCAGCCATGTTTTTCAAGAATAATTTTCAAGGGAGAGGAAAGTAATATTTTGAGGGGCTATTTTTTCATATTCGGTATTGTGCTCATATATTGAATTTGGTGTTGCAAGACGGTTTAGCAACTATTGATTCATGTATTTTTAAAATCAGGGAAGGTGTAAAATATTTAAAAAAGTCTCCAGGTCGTTTATTGAAATTTGGTGAAGTAGCAGCAACACTTGGTATCAATACTCGTCGGTCTTTATGTACCGACGTTAAAACTAGGTGGAAATCAACACACCGCATGCTTGAATAGGCTATTTACTACAAAAGAGCCTTTCAAGGTTATGCATTGAGAGATCAAAATTTTGAATAGCCCCGACTCGACTCGAGCGCGCTCGATAGACTTGCTCGATTGGCTCTAACTATTTTATTTTAATTTATTATATATATATATACATGCATATATTTAGTCCAAAATCCAAATATATAACATATGGTCCATCTAGCCCAATAAAAATCCATCAAGCCCAATACAACTAAAAATCCAAAATGACTAGCCGCTCAAAACATCGATTACCGGTTACAATTATCTAACCCTAATCTCATGCTCACCACTACCAGCCGCTCAGAAAGTCCAACAGCACATGATTTAGGGTTCCAGCCGTCTATCATCGCTACCGTCTAAAAGAAGACATATCTAGGGTTCGTTCTCTCAATCTCACTATTGATCCCTGATTCTATGTAAACATGTTATGTTAATCTTGTTGAAAAGTTTGATTCTTCCATGTTATGTTAATGTTGTATCCGTTTTTAGTTTATAAACGTTTAATTATCGTTTCACAGTTCATATACTCCAACATATTGTATTTAATTGTGTTATCAGATTCATGTTTTACAAAAGAAAACTCTAATTTATATGTGTGTATTTACTTGTATTCTAGTTTATATAAATGAAGTTATGAAACTGTATGTGTCTTTATTTGTATCAGATTCATTTTTTAAAAATGCACACTGTACGAAGCACATTCATGTGTATGTGTGTCTTTGTTTGTATTCTAATTTATATAAATGAAAAATCTAGGCCAAGTTTAACAACATACTAACAAAAGTCAATGTGTTTGAACATATATTTATACTTCTTTGCTTTTAGACAACATTTTACTATAAAAATTGGATTTTGAGATTAGGTTTGGCAAGCATCTCTTAGTTCTAATGTTTTTACCTTTTTCTGTGTTATTGTTGATTTATTTTCTTAAATTTGTAGATGTCTTCCTTTAAAGAATTTGTTGGTGGATCGGGACTCAAAGTAATGAACCTGTTGATTTAAGTGATGGAGAAAGTGTGGAGTTGGTTGATGGTTTGGGAGATGAGGTTAATGAGCCTGAAGTAAATGATGCTAATTAAGGCACTCAAAGACGAAGGACTTCATCTAAAGTTTGGGAACATTTTATAAGTGTTGATGAAGATCACAAAGGAAAAAAAGTGAAGAAATACGAGTGCAAACATTGTAAAACAAGATACGTGATTAGTACCGGACGCCCCACATCAACTCTTAAGCGACACATGAACACATGTCATCACATCCTAAAGCTCAAAGGTAAGAAACGAGGTTTTAATTTTGATTCACGTGGTAATGATGGTATAAATAGTTTAAACATGGATGGAGGTTATGAACATAAGAAGTGTAAGGAAATGATTTCAAAGATGATCATAGCCCATGAGTTACCCTTTTCATTTGTAGAATACCATTGGTTTAACCAGTTAATGAAGTACAACACTCCCTTGTTCCAAAAAGTGAGTAGGCCGACAATTACTAGAGAATGCATCAAATTTGTTGATGTAGAAAAAAAAATTAAAAAGTTTTTTAAAAATGTCGATGTTATCTCACTTACAAGTGATTGTTGGACATCAAACCAAACTATAGGGCACATGTGTTTGACAGCCCACTTTATAGATTCTGATTGGAAATTGAGGAAAGTTATAATTGGTTTCAATGAGCTAGAACCACCTCGTAGTGGTGAGGTTATATCGGATGGTCCTAGAGTGTCTAATTAAGTGGGGAATTCAAGACAAAATTGGTACAATTACTCTTGATAATGCCTCCAACAATGATAGGGCAGCCATGTTTTTAAAGAATAACTTTCAAGGGAGAGGAAAGTTATATTTTGAGGGGCTATTTTTTCATATTCGGTGTTGTGCTCATATATTTAATTTGGTGGTGCAAGACGGTTTAGAAACTATTGATTCATGTATTGTTAAAATTAGGGAAGGTGTAAAATATTTAAAAAAGTCTCCAGGTCGTTTATTGAAATTTGGTGAAGTAGCAACAACACTTGGTATCAATACTCGTCGGTCTTTATGTACCGACGTTAAAACTAGGTGGAACTCAACACACCGCATGCTAGAATAGGCTATTTACTACAAAAGAGCCTTTCAAGGTTATGCGTTGAGAGATCAAAATTTTGAATGACCCCCACGGATGCCGAGTGGATTAGAGCCGAGAAAGTTTGCGAGGTGCTTAAAGTGTTTTTACATGCTACTAATCTGTTTTCGGGGCACTTCATATCCGACATCAAGTTCATTTCTTATTGAAATTTTCAAGGTGAAAAAAAATAAGTAGCTTATTTGCATCAGATGATGAGTTTTTGAAAAGTATGAGTGTGCCGATGTATGAGAAGTTTGAGAAGTATTGGGGGGAAATCGGGGTGGTTATGTCTATTGCATCTATTTTAGATCCACTCTTTAAAATGGTGTCAATTAATTGGACTTTTAAGCAGTTGTATCCATCTAACGAGTTGAATAGTCGAGTTGAAGATGTGACTGAAAAGTTAAAGTTTCTTTTTAAGAAGTATGCTAACGAATTCATGGTGGCTAGGGCTGCCATAATTAGCTCAATGACCCCTTCATCCTCTAACCATGAAGCTAGTCAAGAAGATGACTTTTTTGCTTATCTCAATTCTAAGCCCGTTGATAGTTCACAAAAACTTGAACTTGATGTGTATTTAGAAGAACCCAATTACATAGGTTTGAAGAAAGAATTTGATGTGCTGATTTGGTGGAGCCAAAGTTCCTCTAAGTTTCCTATTTTAAGCAAAATGACTCGCGATATTTTTTCCATTCCAATTACTACTGTCGCATCAGAATCTGCTTTTAGTGCCGGGGGTCGTATTTTGGATGATTATCGCAGCTCTCTCAAAACAGATACGGTGGAATCACTTGTATGTGAAGGTGATTGGATAAAGGGGGCCTCAAAAGTAACACTGCAAACACTATACATAAGCCTATATTCACATTTTTTTGCATTTACACCTTATTTAATTTTTTGTACTAACAGTTGTATTATTTTTATTTGTAGCAATCTTCAAAAGATAAAAAAAATTTGAAAATAAAGATACCTACGAATGATCTTACAACCAAGTGACAAGGATTTATTAATTAGGTAGCAATTCTAAAAATTGGTTATGTTGATCATGCAATTGTACATTAGTTAGCAATCCTAAGCTTATCCCTTTCTTATTTTTAGTTTATTATTATAACCAAAACTAGACGTTTAATGCGGGAGCTGTGGAAGTGCGAGTTGTTGCGGGCCTTGCTTTTGAACTTTGAACATTTTTAATTTATTTTGTATTTGGTTTGATTTAGATGTGTTGAACTTATTTTGTTTTCAATGGTGTTATTGGACGTATTGAACTTACTGTGTATTTGGTTTAACACGATGGTGTTGATCTCAGTGTCTTATTTATTTAGTTTAACACCATGGTTGCATAAAATTATTATTATTACAGGTAAATTCGAGCCAAATCGAGCCGAGCCGAGCCGAGCTTGAGCTCACATTTTTAGCTCGATTAAGATTCGAGCTCGATCCAAGCCAGCTCGAATAATTACTAGCTCGGGCTCGGTTCGGCTCGTGAAGAGGCCTAATTGTCACACCCCGACCAAAGGCGACGGAACATGTCGGGGTGCAACGGACTGCCCAAGAACACAAGACACTATTAAAGTGACAATATTTAATCAACTCATTAATTTTATAAATCAATACACAACACATCTTGTTCATACAAAACAAATTGAATACAAGTAAACAAATATATATTATTTATTTGACTAATTTCCTAGTAGTCACAAAACAAGCTACGTTCCTCAATTCTTCGCTCAAGCAATTATCAAACCTGTAACATTGCATAAAATAAACTTTGCCAACACAAATGTTGGTGAGCAATTTTCATAGATTTTGAGTATAATAAATATAGAATGAAATCCACAAACTCGTATATGAAACAATAAATAATAGCAACAATTTAGATATGCAAATAGTAAATAGTTTGAGACACATTTCTATATGGTAACAACCAAATATACTCGGATAATAGTTGCCCTATGCTACTAGCAATTAAGCTAAAGTAGTTAGGGGAGCGTATGATCATACTTAATAGTTTCATAGAGGCCAACCCGCCTAAATCAATAAACATATAGCATGTAATCATGTAAAACATATAACACCAAATCGAGCATTTATTTAAGTAACATATACTAAAGAGTTTATGTTTTGAGACACAGGTACAAATCATTTGAGTTTGAATAAGTATGCAATGCCACCCTCAAAACGTAAGATGGAAAACGGGGAATGAAAAATACTCACATGAAATAAATAACTTGGAGGGTTGTTTGTGATAAACCGGGATAATAAGTTCAACGAGTGAGGTCTAGGTTAAAGGGGCTTCGGATTAGAAGATGGTCTTGAAAGACTTTAAAGTAAAGTAAAATGACAAGTTAAATAATTAATCAAAGTTTGAGGTTTAAAACGTAAATATTTAAGAACTTGAAGTAACGGTTTTTGAAAAGTAAGTTTGCTCGAAATCGGGTCTCGGTATTCTACCCATTAGTTTTACTTAACCTTTGTTAAGTAAATATGTGGGGATTGATTAGATGCAATAGTGCACGACCCCTTGTTAGATATACCAAAACGGGATTTTAATGAGTGTTCGGTTAGTCGGTTCGGGTCTTGATAAATAGTCAAACCCGAACCCGACAATTCCAAAGTTATACATGCCATGCGATAACTCAATAAAATTATAAGAAACTTAACCAAGCGTGTAGTTCTATTAGGA
Source organism: Bidens hawaiensis (assembly GCF_021521415.1). Classification (NCBI taxonomy): domain Eukaryota; kingdom Viridiplantae; phylum Streptophyta; class Magnoliopsida; order Asterales; family Asteraceae; genus Bidens; species Bidens hawaiensis. Next base: position 60,525 of record NW_027498180.1, read on the forward strand.
AGAACCTCAACGTCCGTTAAGCGAGTGTTTGGCTTTGTCGGTCCAACCTTGTTATGAGATCAAGTTGGATCCGACATACCAAGTATTTTGAGAAAACAATTAAAATTAGTTTTATAATATAGTTATAAAGAAAGATAAGATTCGGTGGCTCAAAACACACTAGTGTGTCTTAAGCGAGTGAACTCGGTTTAGTTCGGTCCTTGACTCAGTATCAGACCGAGGATGATTGCCACATACCCAATACCATAGAACTTATTAAAATGAACTTAGAAATTATAATTCACAAATCTTGCTTGTAACATATTAATAAATCATTTTTAAATATAATGCATTTAAAAAAGAGTTCGGTTTTGGTTCGGTCCTTGACTCGGAATAAACGAGGATGGTTGCCGCATATCCAATACCTTAGAACTTATTAAGATAAACTTAAATATAATAATACTCAAATCTTTCATACAACATGTTAACAATAAAGTATTAAACAAAAGTTCGGTTTTGGTTCGGCTCTTGACTCGGGATGAAACCGAAAATGGTGGCCACATACCCAATACCATGAAACTTACCAAAAATGAGTTTACAAACTAAAATAAATATAAACTAAACAAGATTAGTAAGCTTAAACGAATTATATATAAACAAGGACTATAATAGTCCTCAATGTATCCTTGCCTTATAGTATCCCACTGCAAACGACCAATGACCGGAAGAAGTGAAAACCGAAGGAAACAAGGGGTATATATTATATATATGTTGCAACAACAAGCTTTAATCATATGGAGTTAGTTAGAATCAAAGAATGGTTCTTGTTTGACTCTTAGAAGTCAAACAAGAAAGAACTTGAAGGTTGAAGCTTAGAACTTTGTTGAGAGTGTTTGGAGTGTATGAGTAAGTTAGAATGAGTGGTGTGGATTTGTTTTATGAAGGATAATTGATGTGGTGAAAACAGTCAATTAAATATTAACTAAATTAAAAAAGTAATAAAAACAAGACCTAAGACTCAACTACACAAAACACCGGCAAGTGAACCGATCAATTGTATTAAAGCTAAGTAAGTCCAGAATATCGAACCCACAGGACTCTATAAATTACGTAAATTAACTAGTTAGACTCAACTTACGACACGACTATTTATTATTAATGTTTTAAGGGGGATTTTAAACTAATATTAAAATAAGAAAATAAATAAACAAGTAAATGAGAAACAAGCAACCAAACACAAGATCGAAACCAATGAGAAGGAATCTACCTAGGTAAGAATCCCATGCATCAACAATCATCAAGCAATGGACAAATAACATGATATGGAAACTGATTTCTAAACGTATTCATCTGACAAACCCTAAAGGACCCTTGACCGAATCAAACGAAATCCCAAAGGACAATTATTAGATTATTAAGCAATTGTTGTGAAAAAAGCCTAATAGCATAAACATATGACAAAGAGATGTAGGGAGAAAGAGGGTGATTTCATTAATTATATATGTATTACAAAGAGGTACAATGAGATGTATATATAGGATAAGAAAACTTGGGAAGAAAGCTAATCTATATTAGGTATTGATAACCATAATATTAATATATTTATAACACTCCCCTTTGGTTGTCAACTTAATACGCTTGGAGATGATGCCTCATTAAAAACCTTGCAAGGAAAACTCAGTGGGACAAAACCATAGCTAAGGGAAAAAGAGTGCAGCGCGTATTGTCTCCCCCTGATTTATATATCCGTTAAAATGGTAAATATTGATCTTCTGTGAAAGTTGCCCAAAACTTTTGTAGTCAATCATTTGCGTCTTCGTCCCTTGACATTTGAATCCTCAAGTTTATTAATGTTGTATTATTATTACGTGAAAACTTCTGTTTCTTCATCTGATAAACACTATGATCCTGTTGTGTTTCTCTGCATCAACAAGACTAACCAAACTTGTTTTCATGGGTTAGTAAAATATAAACACATATCTTTCATACCTGAAATATATGTTTTAACCCATTCTGATATCTCCTAGTAGGACACATGCCGATAAATATAAATAATGAAAATAATAATCATATATTGCTAACAATACGACATAATGCACATATCATTTAATTATCGTATTTCCGAACCAATAATATTCATATTCAGATAGACAATGATATAGAGTCATTGTTAGACATCCTTTAACATTCTAAAAGGATTCAATTTGTCCATGGTAAAATGTCTCAACATTTTCTAGATGCACTTTGATGGATTTGTAACATATAATTACACATATACTCGAACTATAAGTAGAACAATAATCACACCGGGTCAAGGTCTTTCAAAAAGAATTTTTCTCTTTAAAAGTTCATAAGTTTCTCTCGGTGAATTTTCTCTTTATAATAACCTTTTAAGAGTGGAATTTTGATAAAAGTATGAATAATTATATCCAACTCATCTCCCTCTTTATCAAAATATCTCTTGATGTGTGTCAAGCACAATCCGAATAATTTAATCCATACGTAATAAGCACAAATCCTTGCATTTACCAATCCATCATGGACTTCTTTTCAACTTAACAAATTATGCATACGCATTCACTTTTCTAGGCTTTTTTTCTTCATAAACTTGCTTATTAACACATCATTTTGTATCACATATCAAAAATCCATATTGTACAATTTCTTTGTTTATTGAGATATCGCACTCATCATGTACATTACCTTCTATGTGTATGCTTATTGATGCACAAGAATTCCATCATAAAGATGCATCAATTAACCTTTCAAGTATTCAACTACCTTAGGAAACTCTTCAGGAGTTCCATGTATATTCAACAAATTCAATAATTGTAACGTATTCAAATATGACTCTATACACAACAATCGTTGTGTTCTTGAAAACTTACTTTACATGATTAGATAATTCAAATTCTTCAGAGACTTTATTGTAAACTTTCAGTATCAACTGAATCACAATATTTTATTAAACGCATATAAATTCTCTCTTTGTATCACCAGGCTATTTATGTATGTCATTGATTCCACCATTAGAGAATGTGTCTCCTTGTAATAAATCATGGGTCTTTGCAAAATCCTTGTGCCACCAATTTTGCCTTATATCACTTAATTGAATTTTCATAACTATATAAAATACCCGTTTGTATCTAATGCGTTTTACAACTTTAGTTGTACGGACTGTTGGTCCAACATACTTTCTGTTATTTAGAGAATTCAACTCTGCCCTGTTTGCGTCTTTCCACTTTGGCCAATCATTTTTATAGGCAGATTTAAAATCTTGATCCTCATCATCATCATTTCAAGCGCTAATTATACATATATATATATATATATATATATATATATATATATAAGTATAGCGACGCCAACTTTATTTTGATTCCATATATCTTTGTAGACATGATACAATATAATTATTGAGAGCTCTTTGTTTTCAGGTACCTAAGGTTCTTCAAGAACCATCATGTTTAATCTCTTTCAAGAGAACTTTTATTGCACCTCGACTTGACTATCTTTATTACTTGCTCCAATTTTCGAGGAAATTTTACCCTTGAAACTGATCAGTCTACCACGTTACAATCCAATTTTTAGTCTAATATAAGAATTATAAGTATGGCGATAAGATCTCATATATTAATCATAAATGATTGAATTTTAGAAACAAAATAATCATAATAATAAGCAAAACCATTTATTAATAATAAATCAATATAGAATAAACTATTTTTTCTTTTTCAACAAGGTTATAGAATTATAACGAGCCATAAATAATTCTTGGATGTAGGATGATATCAATTTATTTTGGATTCAAATAACCTGTGTATATAACACTATAATATAAACTAATACCTTTTACAGATCAAATAAAATATTAATGTTATGGGTAAGGATCCTAAGAGAACCCTTTGCAAATTGAGAACTTTGAGAACCATTTTGGACCACTAAAAACACCTTTAAAAAATATTTAAAAAATCATAAAACAAAAAATAATTAAAATTTTAAAAAAGTAAAAAAAACCAAAATTCTTATATTTCATTCCGGTTTCATTAAAAAAACAAAAAAATTAAAAAAAAAACGTATTATACACATATGTATAATTTTATATAATTATTAGTTACGTAATATACACATATGTACAGTATCATTTATCTTAAATTATACACATGTGTAAAAAAAAACATGTAAATGTATATATATGTAAATATTATACATATGTGTATATAATTTAGCTAAACCGAGGGTTTTTTTTATATGAAACCGGTATGATAAAATAAGAATTTTGGTTTTATTACTTTTTTGATTTTGGTGTTTTTTTGATTTTATGATTTTTTTTTTATTTTTGTGTTTTTTGTGGTCCAAAATGGTTCTTATAGTTCTCAATTTTAAAAAAAGTTCTCTCATGATGCTGATCCTTAATGTTATTATGTTAACTCTATGCATATACGTGGAACCGGAATAACGGAAATCACATTATTAAAAATAGGAGATGTTTACGTATATTATATCTTCAAACTCAATCAAATATTCTCTTTTAGATAGTTATAAACTTATATAAAAAAATCATATATCAACTTAATATTAAATATGAATTAATACGCACAGAAAGCTCCTAACAACCTTTCGATTTAGCAAGTTTAATATGGAAATAATTATTTATAATTATAATTGTTGATAAGTCATATGTCCAATGCATATAATCAATAAAATAAATGTTTGTTATAAAAGAAATTATTCTTATGCATTAAACCAGAAGAAAAGTATATTAATGATCAATTATGACATTGAAATCAAAAATATGGGCTAATCGGGAGTGCTTAAAAGTCAAAAATAAGTACAGAGTTGACAAATCAATATTGGTCTTTCTAAAAGTTTTGTTTCACTATTTAAAAAATAGTTCCATAAATCAACCCAACACAATATATAAGATCATGGATTCAATTTGCTGACCTGATTTGCAGATTACGCCATTAGAACCAATTAAGGATTACTTGAGCGTTGAGAGCGACGGTAAGGGATTAACACTCTGACTTGAGAGACTCGTGCTGATAACATGTTGTGAAACAAGCCTAATAGCATAAACATATGACAAAGAGATGTAGGGAGAAAGATGGAGATTTCATTAATTATATATGTATTACAAAGAAGTACAATGAGATGTATATATAGGATAGGAAAACTTGGGAAGAAAGCTAATCTATATTAGGTATTGATAACCATAATATTAATATATTTATAACAGAATCAGTTATATTGATTTCCTTACAGTTATCAAATACGGTTAATTAATAGTATCTAAAGCAAGCAATCTCACGAAACATTAAACCCTAGATAACTTGATAAGCTAAACATGACATCATGAACAAGGATCAACACAATAAGCAAGAATATTGTCACTAATCTATCATAGCATGCGATTGACCAAGACACATGAACAACTCCTCACCTTACAGCTATTGGAATTTAGCAAAACATTCAAAATCCTAATCAACGATTAACAAGCTTCTATGATCTAATAGGCCTATTCAACCATAATAATCAAAACACCAAGTAATTGATTAAACATGAACCCTAATATCTAAAGAACACAACCAATAGAAAACAAGATCCATGTGAAGCAATAATTAATAATCAACCAAGATAACAAATACTCATATGCATCATGAAAGCAAAATAAAGTCTTTTACTATTAATAAAACGAAACCATAATCAAAACGATAGTCCAAAGCAAGAATCTAGCATCAAACATGTTCATCAAACCTAGGTAGACATGAAGTCTAGCCTAAAATCATTATTAAAAACAATCCTAAACAAGTATTGAAAACAAAGAAGCAAGACATGATAGATAATGAACAAGAACAATGAAAAAGAACGAAAGAACCCGTCTTAATCGGCCCTTGAACACTCGTATGAAAGCTTGATAATCCTCTTTGATTCCTAGCTTCAAAACTCCTCCAAACCCTTGATTTTCTTCTCAAAATCGGCTGCCCAAAGTTCTCCATTCGTTTAGGTTTGCATCCATAAATTTGTAAAAATCGCAGATCAGAAGCCCTAGGCGCCGCGCGACGGGCCTTGGCTTCCCCGGTCGTGCGGCGCGGTGCACTCCAGGATGGGATTTTTTCTTTTTATTTTATTTTATTATATATCTTGTAAAATCTTGATTAATTCTTGAACTCCAAGCAATTATGAGAACTTTCTAGAACTTCTTTTCCTTGACTCCAAAGCCACCATCTATATGAAAACAAATCAAAGCACTTAGTGAACTAATCATGTAATCATTGAAGAGCATAAATGAACTTAAACTTCTCATGAAATGATAGAAAGAATTAAAGCTTAACATGCAAGACACCAAACGATTTAAAACACTATAAATATATAAAACTTGACTCAAAACCTTAAATAATAAAAGATAAACAAAACACGAACTAAACCGAACTCAAAACCTTAAATATATAAAACTTTACAAGGGATTCGAGATGTATAAATAGATGTATATCAATAATGTGTTAGAGTTAACCATTGAGTTGCTTTAGAGATTTCCAAGCTTTCTCATTGGTTTAAAGGGTCAACAAGTGATAATATCAACAAAAAAACGAATATGGCTGCTGCAGGCTCCTTAGCGCGGCGCTAAGGTCGCCGAGGGAAAAATCTGATTTTTAATATTGGCTGTTTTAGTCTCTGAAGTTCGTTTTGAGCGTTTTAGGGGCATTTTAAGAGTTGTAAAAGATGTTTTTTAGAAACGACAACCATAAAACAAATATGTAACATAAAATTCATCATTTTTATATTATTGAAAGGTTTGGGATACAAAACGGGTCGGTTTTCATAAGAAAAGCAAATACAAGATGACCCGAAATTGACGAATGTCACACACACAGACACACACACACGTATATATATATATATATAATAAACAATTAAACAAAAATATTATAATAATTAAATATCTTGATAAACGCGATTTTTATCAAAAATAACCGAACATGGAAACGGGTCGGGTAACAGTTGTAAGATTATGTATATTTTTTGTTAATTGATTAAACATGGAATTTTTTCAAATTAATTCATTATAAATTTAAAAATTAAAACTGAATATTATTGCAAACATATATATGGGATGGTTCAAGATAGAAATGATATTATTGCACGAAATGTAAGAAATGAATATGGACCACTAGTTTTGTTTTAAGTTTTAAATGTTTAAAGCTAAATAAAGAAACTATTAATTATTCTCTTTCTTCAATTAATATAACTAATAAACCATAATACTTATTTATTTAATTAATATAACTAATTAAATTATTATAATTAGAAAATATTAAGAACTAATTTATTTTTATAACTTACTTTTCGTTTCTTGAATTTTTATCCTATACAAGTATAATTTATTCATACATTAAAATTTCTTTCTATTCAAAACTAATTTCTTCCAACTCAATATATTAATATCCATCAACACATACTTACATTATGATGAATAATACCAAAAAACAATTTTACATGTGTTTGAATTAGATATCAACAAAAAACATACAACATACACAAAAGCGTATAATCTACACTTGTTCTAAAAATAAGACAACATATAGCCTACACACGAAAAACATTTAACCTACACATAAAATTCATCATCAATAAAATACACACGCACACGAAAACATATAACCTACACATAAAAAACATATAACCTACACACGAAAATTTTATCTTACACAAATACAATTTATTCATACATTACTTTCTTTTCAAAACCAATTTTTTCAAATTCAAAATATCATCAATATCCATCAACATGTAGTTACACTGTGATGAATAATACAAAAAACTATCTTACACATGGTTGCATTAAATGTCAATAAAAAATATACAACCTACACAAAAACATATAACCAACACTTGTTCTAAGAATAAGAAAACATATAGCTTACATAAGAAAATATATGACCTACGCATATGTAGGGTATGTGTATCTTTGTGTAGTTTATATAATTGTTGATGTCGAATTACATATGTAAGTCATATGCTTTTTGTATGTTGTACGTTTTTATTGCTGAAAACAAGTGTACGTTATATAACTTTGTGTAGGTTGTGTATTTATTGAACTTAAATACGTTGATATATGCTAATATATTGAGTGGAAATTATTTTTTTTAATACAAAGAAATAGTATTATATGAATAAATTGTATTTATGTTGAATAAAATGAAGAATGTTTAAATAAAAAATAAAACTAAAGTAGTGTTTTTATCTTTTCAATTATTATAGTTAAATTAGTTAGATATATTAATTAGAGATATTTATTATGGTTATATTAGTTGTATTAATTGGAGAGAAATTGCATTTATTGTTGCATTTACATCTTTTTTATTTATTTTTAAATATTTAAAATCTAAAATAAAACTAGTGGTTCATATTTATTTCTCTAATTTCTTGCAATAATTTGATTTCTTTCTTGAACTTAAACCTATATATATATATATATATATGTAACATCCCGAAATTTCTAAAGTAATATATAATACATTATTTTGTCGGGTGAAATAAACGAGTTAGTGGAACGATAATAATAATAGCAAAATATGAAGACTTAGTAGGATAATTAGATTGGATTAGATAGGGACCAAAAGAAAATATGGGCCATCGGTCCATGGGCTTAAGGGAGTATAAATACCCCCTTAAACCCCAATCCTTTCCATTCCATCCATTTATCCATCCTAATCTCTACACACCCCAAAACACACACAACCCAAACCAAGATCCAAAGGCGAGGATCCGAGCTCGTTGGTGTTAGATCGTCGTGACGAACCAAAGCAACAAGACCAGCTCGTGTTCGTAGTTCGACTCATTTACGGTACGTTTATATCGAGAACTTGTTCGTTTAGGTTTGGATTAGTATAGAAATGATAGATCTGTGTTTGTATGGCAAAAACGAATCCAACAAAGCTAAACTTACTGAAAATGGTTATGATTTGATGGGTTAATCGATTGATAAAAGAACCCGTAACCTATATGCCTAAATCGCACCCTTTAAACATCGATGTTAGGTCGATTTGATGGTTGGGGTTTGTAGGCGCTGGTCAGACGATTCCGTGGATACCTAAATCGAGTATTTGGTTAAGAAACAAAGATGATTAAGGGATTTAAGCACGAACAGTAGCTGCAGCCGACAACTTCGCCTGCAAGCTAAGTTCGCCTGATGAACTTCGCCTGCAAAGCTAAGTTCGCCTGATAACAACTTCGCCTGCAAAGCTAAGTTCGCTTGATGACAACTTCGCCTAAAGCTAAGTTCGCCTAAGGTTCAACTTCGCCTAAAGCTAAGTTCGCCTAAGGTTTAACTTCGCCTAAAGCTAAGTTCGCCTAAGGTTTAACTTCGCCTAAAGTCAAGTGTGACACCCGGTAAATTCCCAATCCCTTAAAACAACCTAAATATTAGGTAATTTTGTTATGTGCGCCCTACGCGAGCGCGCTATGTTAATCATCGCGTGCATTTTGTTATGTGCGCCCTGCGCGAGCGCGCTATGTTAATCAGCGCGTGCATTTTGTTATAGGCGCCATGTTAAGAACCTGCGTGGGCATATGTTATATGCGCCATGCGCGAGTGTATTGGTTTTATGTTTCTATAACTTAATGTTGTCTAATGGGTTGACCGTCTCGCATGATGCTAAGGCGGGTGCATCCCAAATCGTTTATGCGCGTGCGGAAGGGGAACTAACCTTCCCGCATGGCGGGAACATTGAGAACAAGTTTGTCTGAAGCTCCAAGATGGAATTGACTTCAACATGACTGATCACTATGTTGAAATACCAAGACCACCTGGAGAATCTACAAATGAAACTCAATGTCCCTGACTGGGAGAAGGTCACGCACCTACCCGCAGCAAAGAAATGTCCTTCACGCAGAAAGCTATGCGCACAAAGTAATACGCGCAGAACACTTAGTCTATTCTCCAGTTGTAAGGAGATTACTCCCGCCCAAAGGGAAACAGTAGCGTGTTTCAGAGATTTTCCACTTTTTACTGTACACTGACAAAGTACCTGAAAAAGCACACTGTAACATGAAAAGTCAACTGTCAGCCACCCTACTCCCACCAACCACAGACCTGCATGTCCTGTCCAAATCAAATCAAAATCTTTTATCCACTACTCCACTCTTAAATAAATAATAATAATTTCCATACTTTATCATCATTACACCTAGATATGAAGAGATTACAATCCCCTAAAGCAAGGGATTGTGTTTCCTTGAGTTTGCCTATAAATATGTAACCTAAATTATCACCCAAAACACACTTCAAACTTCTCTCTTAAGAACTGCAACTTGCACTAATCATCTCCCAAGCATCCGTTGTTTTCGTTTCTGATCCTGTTACCAGGTAAGCCAAGAATATAACCTTGAGATCTGCTTTCCAACCCTTATATTCTCCTAATTCTTGATCTTAATATATATACTTCTTGTTATTTAATCGCATTCTAGACCTTCAATTCCGAGGCCAACACCAAGAAAACCCGAATCTCGATTAATCCCTTAACAAGAACCACAGGTGAGTCTCACAGCCCCTATTCTCGCTGTTTTCACTGTTTTTAAACTGTTTTCGGGGCGAGGGACACGTACTTAAATAATGTTTTATCATGGTATACTTACAAGCTATGCAAGCGATTATGTGTTTAAATTATATTTCATGATGAGCAATGCGAACGGCTATCTAAGGTTTTCGATGTATGTGCGCTAGAACTCGAGTAAGTGATCACTTTACCATTGGAACTCTAAGGGTAGGGACTGCTGGTTTGATCCACCCACTCGTAGGGGTCGCACCTCTTTGAATGGACGAGTGCCTAGTATGGTCATGGGGCAGTACTATGGGTTTGAGCCCGCTCGTAGGGGTCGCGCCTCTTTGCATGGACGAGCGCCTTGTTTTCCGGCACAACGTCCGCAGCGTAACCCGCGGGACGGAATTATTGATTAGCTCGTAGGGGCAGCGCCTCTTTGCATAGACGAGCACGGTTTTTCAGAAATGTCCACGCGTAAACCGCGGGACGGCATTATATTATTTAGCTCATAGTGGCAGCGCCACTTTGCATGGACGAGCACACTTCCAGTAATGATCGCGCGTAGCCCGCTGAACGACTTTTATCAGAAATATGTGTCAGATCCATGTTTTCATACGGATTATCAAGTATATGTTTAGACATGAAATCAGAAATGTGTTTCAATATGATTTTTATTAAGACTATGATGCAATGCGATTTATCAAGTTACTAAAACTTGTGAACTCACTCAGTTTATACTGATTCAAATGTTTTTACGTGTCTTTCAGGAGATAACTAGGTAGCGCATGGAGTCACACTTAGAGCACCTCACGCTGAACATCTAAAACTAGCTTTTTGGAAGATTTTAGTTCTATCCCTTCGATGCGCGTGGTTGTTCCCGCCGCGCAAGGGGATATGGCGTGGAAATCTTCAACAGTTTTATACTTGGATGTTTTTATGTAATTTTTAAACAATGTAATGTATTTGTATTAAACATTTCATGCGCAATGAAAATCTTACTATGAATGTTTGCAATGGCCCGTGCTTAATTATCAATCCCCACTCGCGCGCGCCCGGCTGTTTCCGCCGCTCAGGGCCGGGTGTGACATCAAGTTCGATTAGAAAATAAATTAAAAACCTAATGAAAAATGTGTTAAGACAGTTAATGGAAATAAAATTTTTCCAAGCTGACCTGGCAGCTCGACCCCAGCCAGGGGCTCTGCCCCTTGGACCCTGCTAGGGGCTGCCGCCCCTAGACCCCGCTGCCAGGGGCGCTGCCCCCGGACCCCCGTTCGTTGTGAGTCATATAAAGATAGAATTACAACATGAGTAGTAGTAGTTAATTGATACGTGTAACTTATACAGTCAGCCGAGCTCAGTTAAAGAAGGGATTTACAACTATCGGAGGAAGAAGCAGAGTTCAGGTGAGTTTCTAGTCCCATTTCCTTGTTATGTTTTCGGGGCTGTGTGCATACTCGATGTGAAGTGTGAATACACTTACCTTAAGTGGTAAGTGTATGCTATAGATGTTATACGAGGTAGCTATTATATAATACTTGTTGGTGCGTGAACGATCTTCGGATATTGCACGCATCGCCAAGGATAGTGATTGCCAAGTGGTTATTAGTGTGTATGAATGCTATGATGTGACTTGCTTATTATGTAAATGATATGAAGCATGTTGTAGACAAGTAGAGGTAGAGCGTGTTAGAAGTGGCATGAGTGTAGTAAGAGTGATAGTGGCATGACGATAGTACGTGGTAGGGTAAGCCTATACGTGACTACGTCATTAAAGTGGCAAAGTGGCAAAGTGGCATAACGTTATACGTTATTAAAGCGGCAAAGTGGCAAAGTGGCATAACGTTATACGTTATTAAAGTGGCAAAGTGGCAAGGTGGTAGGTGTAAATAAGAGGCTAAGTGGTAAGGTAAGCAGGTTAGATAGTGGACTACGTGTCTTCGGATACGTATATGATGCATGTAGTGGTTGTATGATAAGTTGATTGATTAACTAGAACTCACTCAGCGTAGCTGACTTTTAGTATGCACGCAGGTGATCAGACCAAAGAACTAGCATGAGGATGGCACATGTCATGGATTGAACGGCTGGCATCTTAAGATGGAAGAAAAGATGTTTTAAATATAATGATTTGTTTTATAGTATCAAAGAAGAGATTGAATGTTTTGTAACGAATGCTTCAAGTAAACGTTTCCGCGAAAGTTTTAATTAACTCTGATTGCAAGAACTGTGTTTATGAGTAAATCCGACGCTAAAGTAGGGCTACCGGTTCGGGGCCTTACAATATACAAAATATATGAATTGTGAAACCTATATGTGAGAGGATTACTATGAGTAAAATAAAAGTGAAAACAAATATTAAAATAAAAATGAATTGTCAAATCGTGTTAATGTAAATGTGTATATATCTTAAATATGTAAACCGAGATTCTAGTAAGATTTAAAAATACTAATAATTTTGTGATCTTTTCATCAATTATAATTAACAAATTCAACTATACTTAAGTTATGAATTAAAATTTAAAATGTTGTTTAAAGTTTTAAAATCCATATTACATAAATGGTTTTTTCTACCAAAATTTCATTAAATAAATAATATTCAGTTAAAATGCATATATCGTAACTGTGATATCTAAATATGATATATTAAAAAGTAAAAACTCAAAACAGAAGGAACTGCTAATTTAAATAAAAATGCATTGTCAAACTGAGATTTTAGTAATATTAAAAAAAAACTTTTGTGATCAATTTATTAATTATAATTATTTGTTACCAAATTTAACATATGCATTCTTATAATAAAATCAAAGTAAATGTTAAGTTATGAATTCAAAACTTTAAATGGTATTTGACCAAAATTTCATAAAAATAAACAAATGAATTCAAAACTGGTTTTAGTAATATTTAAAAAAAATAGTTCATTTTAAATTATTTTTTAATATGGTTGTAATACAAATTTTATTGTGTAATCACATTTTTATATGTTAAGTACGCCCTGCTTGCGGTCCGCGCATATAATGCATATATGTGTGAACCCTCGGGTGGACAAAAGTGAAATTGTACTAATTTTGACATTATATAATGCATCATGTGGTGGCGTTGATAGCCGAAAGACAAGGGTACATACACCGATCAGCCGGTCTCCCGATGATTAAGTGCTATGTGCCTTATGTCCAAGGCTTGATGAAAACTACTTTCGAGCCGGGGGTCTCACCGGAAGCAGCCTTTCTATCCATATGGGGTAGAGGTAAGGCTGTCTACATCTTACCCTCCTCAGACCCAACCATAGCTTTGCTATTAGTGGGATTACTGAGTACGATGATGATGATTTTTATATGTTATGTCAAGAATTCAAACAAAATTACCATTTTGGTGGAGTTGGTAAACACATTTTCTTTGAAATATAAGGTCTTAGGTTCGAAACCCGTATCACACAATAATTTACTATTCAAAATTTTATAAAGTCTTATGGGTCATGAGTTATAATAGGAAAATGGGCCGTGAATCACAATATAATAAAAAATAGTCACACGTAGAGGTGCACAAATCGGTTTTTTTAAAAAAACCGGTTCGGTTAATAACCGGACCGGTTTTTCTTGGCCTGGAAAAAAACCGGTTTTTAAATAACCGGACCGGTTTATTAACCGGTTTTTTTGGTGCAAAACTCGGACGGTCTAACCGGTTAGGACCGGTTTAGAAACCGGTTAGAACCGGTTAATACCCGGTTAACCGGTTTTTTTTTCTAAAATAACCGGTTAATAACCGGTTTTTTTCATAATAACCGGTTTTAAAAAAAACCGGTTTTTCCATTAACCGGTTCGTTAACCGGTTTTGGATCTAGAACTTGTAACTGAAAGACGAACCGGCGGTTTGTAAACCGGTCAAACCGGTTTTTAAAAAACCGGTTTTCGTAAAAACCGGTTTCCGATTTAAACCAGTAAACCGGTTCCCCAACCGGTTTTTTTGGCCATCTCTAGTCACACGCATCCTATGTGGAATAAAAAGTTAAATGTCATGTTAACAAAATTGTGTTACTTTAATAGATTAGTTTGATAGGGTAGGGTTAACGTAAAAAACAATAGTTTTGTGAGAAACATAATAATAGATATAGACCCTTGGATCTAGGATCTAATGGTTGAGATTAATAGTTTCTAAAAGTTGTATAGTTTCTTACTTACATGGTACAGTGTCCTATTTAGGTGGTGTACTTTATTTTAAAGTCTTCTCACACTTCTCACAGATCAATTATTTTTTATTTGAGCCATTTTCTAGTTTGATATACTTAATTAAACTTGCATCTTTAGTCCAACTTTCTTGTAACTTTGTTTCAGAATCAAACGTCCAACACTTTAAGGATTAAAACTCAAGTTTTAATATGTTTATGACTTCAAGACAACCTTAGCTTTCGCTCAACTAAGATCCAAACTTCTTGTCAAGTTTAGAGATCATTGAATCAATGATACAATCTGTGTAAACGCTTAAAAGAACAAATACTAACTAAATAGATAACCAATGGGATGAACTATAACATATAAAAACTACTTGGCAGATCAAGCTTCGGTTAATGAAATCTACATTTGAACAAAGACAAAAAATTTTAGGGCGAGAGAAAGAATACAAGAACTATGAAGACGAAGATAAAAGTAAATTGAAGACGATCAAATATAGTTTTATATCCTAGGAAAGTAGCAATAGAATCCAAACATCACCACAACAGCATAACATTGGCACTCCATCTTCTCAACATGTCAAATAAGTCCCTCGGTTTAAACAACAACATTAGTCCCTCGACATATAAAATACAAAAAACACTTAGCAATTAACCAATAACCACACTACATCTGTTTATGAACTAATACTTAACACTTCCGGTTTATGAACTAATACTTCTTAATATAGTGCTTCAATCTCACTTCCTATATTTGTAATGGCTACATTATACTTAAATCAGAAAACTGAATCTCGAAAAGAGAGGTATGCATATATGTAATGGCTACATTATACTTAAATCAGAAAACTGAATCTCGAAAAGAGAGGTATACAGGAAAAAAATGTTATGAAAAATGATGTTAAGTGTTAAATTTGCACAAAGGTTGGTCACATTGTGGTAAACTGTTTGTGAGTTCTGTTTTTTTTTAAATACCACTAGTGGTTGGGGAAGACAACCGAGAATGTAGGAGTTGAGACGGTGGGATGATGAAGGCAAGGGTGAGCGTTGGTTTACGGGTCTGTTTAATATGAAATAATAGAATGGACGAGAAAAATAAAATAGACGACAGAATGGAATGGACAAGGGAGAGAAATAGATCTTTATCATTCCATTGTCTTGTCTTGTTTAGTTACTCTATAAGAATAGTATAAAAGAATAATTAAGTGAATATTGTTAATTTTGTATAATGTTTTGTTTCCTTTTTATTTTGGTTGACTCTCCTTTGATTGTGGAGAGATTTATGTATCTTGTTAATATTTAAAGGAATGTAATCCCTCAATACTTGTGAGGTTGATTTTACCATATCATCACATGGTATCAGCTAATTAAACGATCCTTCTCCTTCCAAACCCTAATTTTCTCCTTCTTCCTTCCCATGGCAGACTCATCCTCCTTTTCCTCTTCTGAATCGCTCTCCATGAGCACTATTTTACACCTCGTCACTCTCAAACTCACCCCAACAAACTACCTGGTTTGGAAGAATCACATGCTTCCAATTTTTTATTCCATAATCTGCTAGGCCATATCGACGGCACATCTACTCAGCCGTCATCCACCATCACCGTCGATAACAAGATTGTTCCGAATCCAGGACTCTCGTTCTGGGCAGCTAAAGACCAGAAAGTTGTTATAACTCTGAATGCCTCTTTAACCGAAGAAGTTGCTTCGGAGGTTCTTGGCATCTCCGGTGCGCGCCAAATCTGGCTTGCACTTGAATCGGCTTTCAGTAATTCTTATATTGAGCGGATGTATTCACTACGGGACACTCTCCGTCAACTTACGAAAGGTACTTCTTCAGTTACCGATTACAGTCGAAGATTTAAGGCAATATGCGATCAGTTAGCTGCAATTGGACATCCCGTTTTCGAGATGGACAAGTTTCACTGGTTTCTTTTTGGACTTGGACCAGCCTTTGAGAAATTTTCCGTTGCCATATGGACTACTAAACCAGCCCCGCTATTTCGTGATCTTGGTACTCAAGCTGAAAGTCACGAGATCTTTAAGCAATCCATTCATGGGAGTTCCACCCCACCAACGGCTTTCACTGCTCAGCATCAGCGTCCCTCTTGTGGTCGGTCAAATAATTACCGAGGGAACACTTATCGTGGGGGGCAAAATAATGGTCGAGGTCGTTGCATTGTCAAATCTGCAAAACTTATGGTCATTCTGCTACTACTTGTCCTTATCTACACAAGTATGCTAGGCAACACTCTTCTGCTGATGAGTCTTTGGCAAAAGCCTTTCACGCTCAATGTCATGTTACTAATAACATACCAGATTGGAATGTTGATTCGGGAGCAACTGCGCAAATGACTCTGGATTTTGATTCCCTTCACCGATCTACTCCTTATCAAGGTAATGCAAGTGTTATTTTCGGCAATGGTAAGTCTCTTCCCGTTACTCATACGGGTACATCTGTTATCTCTGATCATATTAAATTGCACAATGTTTTGGTCATTCCAAATTTAGCAAAGAAGTTCTTATCTGTTAGCAAGTTAACATCTGATTATCCGGTTGATGTATTTTTATCTCAACCTTTCTTTCATATTCAGGATCGGATAACCAAAAGAGTGCTAGCTAAAGGAGTTTGTGAAAATGGTCTTTATGTGTTAAAAGACATTCCACAAGCCTTGGTTGCTACAGTTTCGAGTCGGGCATCTTATGAACTTTGGCATGCTCGTTTAGGCCACATTTATTTTGACTGTATTTCCATTTTAAATAAGTTGGGGGTTTATCTGTTACTTCGGTTTTGCCCAAACCAAACATTTGTGTTTCTTGTCAACTTGCAAAGGGTCAAAAACTCTCATTTGATGTTAATTTAAAACGGTCTTCGCATCCGTTGGATCTTATACATTGCGACTTATGAGGACCATCACCTATTGGGTCTAAAGATGGTTATTTGTATTATGTGGTGTTTATTGATGATTATTCCAGGTTCACGTGGTTTTATCCACTAAAAACCAAAACAGGTTTCTATACGATATTGCCTATATTCATCAAGCTTGTTCAAACACAATGTGCACGGAAGATCAAGGTTTTTCAAAGTGATGGTGGCACAAAATTTGTCAATCACACAGTTCGAAAAATTTTAGAAGATAATGGCACCTTTCATCGGTTTTCGTGTCCATATACGCCTCAACAAAATGGGCGCGCGGAGCGAAAACATATGCATGTTGTTGAGACAGGCCTTGCCATGCTATTTAATGCACACGTTCGGGCTCATTTTTGGGTAGAAGATTTTACATTGGAAACCTATATTATTAATCGGTTCCCCGCATCATTATTGGACAACAAATCACCATTTCAAGTTTTATTCGGTCATAAACCGCAATATGCAAATTTTCGTGTTTTCGGTTGCCAAGTTTTTCCATATTTGCGGGACTACTCAAAACACAAGCTTGCACCGCGAAGTATACCGTGCATATTTATTGGCTACAACTCACAATACAAAGGGTACCGGTGTCTGGACCCAACTACTTCTATGTTACATGGCACGGTCGGTTTAATGAAACGGTATTTCCATTTAAAGGGGCAGTTGATGTTTCTAGCATATCCAAACTTGACATCGTCACTTTTTTGGATGAACTTTCGGGTCCTTTAGCCAACAATTCACCCACCTTACAAACTGATGCACCACTACCCTTCAAAAATTCACTAGACTCACCTACACCATCTTCCACTCAACCCATAAACCACACTACAATCGATCCATGCACACTATGTGAGCCAAACTCAAAACCTATTCTAGACCCATCCTTAAACCCGCCAGATCATTCACCCAATATTCCATCTTCACCCTTTAACTTGAACCCACCAAGCCCACCTTCCTTGACCCAATCTGATCCACCAGCCAATCCCAAACAACCTCCATCAGTCCTTCATAATTCCATCAACCCTCCAGCCGAGTCTACCACCTCTACCCATCTAATGACCACTAGATCCAAATCCGGCATTTTTAAACCCAAACATATCGCTGATTTGGCATCAGTTACCATTCACTCTTTTCATATTGCATTAACCGCCATCACCGAACCCCGTGGTTTCAAAACCGCGGCTAAGGACCCGAAATGGCTACAAGCTATGAATGAAGAACTCACTCCCTTGCATCACAATAGCACTTGGACTTTGGTTCCGCGACCACAATCCGCGAATGTTGTCGGCTCTAAGTGGGTTTATCGTATCAAATACCATTCCGATGGGTCTGAGCGCTACAAAGCGCGTTTGGTCGTACAAGGCTTCAATCAAATACCGGGTCTTAATTACTCACATACGTTCAGTCCCCGTTGTAAAAGCCTCCACCGTCCGCATCGTTCTTTCGCTTGCCGTTTTAAATGAATGGAAGTTACACCAACTTGATGTCAAAAATGCGTTTCTAAATGTTCACTTAAACGAAACCGTTTTTATGGAGCAACCACCGGGTTTCATTAATCCTAAGTTTCCTAATCATGTGTGAAAATTATCCAAGGCATTGTACGGTCTAAAGTAGGCTCCACGTGCTTGGTTCCAGCGCTTGAGTGCATTTCTCATATCCTACGGTTTTACCTTTAGCCGTGCCGATACTTCCTTATTCGTCTCTCGTCGAGATGGTTACATCATGTATTTGTTAGTTTATGTGGATGATCTAATTTTAACAGGTAATAATGAATCCTTTATTGGAGCTTTCATCTCCCGGCTTGACCGTGAGTTTGCTACCAAAGATCTTGGACATCTAAATTATTTCCTAGGACTTGAAGTTGCTTATACAGATACCGGGATCTTTCTTACTCAGTCCAAATATGCAACAGATATTTTAAAGCGGGCTGGGTTATTTGACTCGAAACCGATTGCTACTCCTTTGGCACCACACGAATCTTTTATCTCGACTAGGAACCGTATTCTGATCCTACACTATTTCGCTCACTGGTTGGTGCTTTGCAATATTTAACCATCACTCGATCTGATCTTTCTTATGCTGTTAATCAGGTATCGCAGTTTTTACATGCTCCGACTGTTGACCATTTCAATTCAGTCAAACGCATTCTTCGTTATGTGAAGGGCACTCTCTCATTCGGTCTTACTTTTAGTCGGCCACATAAGTCATCCTTGGTTGGATACTCTGATACTGATTGGGCTCGTTATCTCGAGACACGTCGATCTTCTTATGGCTACTCAATATTTTTGGGTGGTAACTTAGTATCATGGAGTGCAAAGAAATAACCCACCGTCTCTAGATCAAGTTGTGAGTCTAAATATCGGGCAATGGCAAATACAGTTGCTGAACTAGTTTGGATCACTCATTTACTACAGGAACTTAATGCTTTGCCTCCGGATCGGCCTACTCTTTTATGTGATAATAAAAGCGCTCTCTTCATGACTCAAAATCCAGTTTCTCACAAGCGTGCTAAACACATTGACTTGGATTATCATTTCATTCGAGAGCTAGTTACTTCGGGTAAATTGTATACGCGCTTCGTTCCTACCAATCTTCAGGTGGCTGACATCTTTACAAAAAGTCTTCCGCGTGCACCTTTTGAAGCTTTTCGTACCATGCTACGACTTGGTCCGCCACTCTTTCGATTGAAAGGGGTATAAAAGAATAATTAAGAGAATATTGTTAATTTTGTATAATGTTTTGTTTCCTTTTTATTTTGGTTGACTCTCCTTTGATTGTGAAGAGATTTATGTATCTTGTTAATATTTAAAGGAATGTAATCCCTCAATACTTGTGAGGTTGATTTTACCATATCATCACAAATAGAATACAATTCATTAAAAAAAGAAAAAAAGAATTAACAGTTTTCACAACATAATCTAATTAAAAACAATAAACAACTTATATTATTAAAAATAAAATATTTTTTAACTAATAAAATTTTGAAGTCAGTAAACATTTTCCAACTAAATAAATTTAAAAGTCATTCAAAATGCATGACAATCTATTTGGTACAAAGTGACATCGAGGAACAAATTTTATTATGATGCATCTAAAACGATGAACTATTGAATTTATATGTTCAGGTTATTGAATAAAATGGGAAAAATAGAAAGGTAAACTTAAAAAAGTTAAGGAAGTAGGAAATAGGGGTGTGTAAAAGGGCCGGACCGACCCGAACTGAGAAATACCCGATCCGGACCGAAACCCGAAAATCATAAATATGAGAACCGAAGACGGCCCGTTTGACTCATTACGGGTATCGGGTACCGTCGGTTTTGCCGCTCCGGGTAGATACTTGAGGACCAAAACCGAGTATGGAATGACCATATTCTTCAAGCAACTGTTTATGGAGGAAAGGTAGAAGATGGGTTGGCAACGGGACGATAGGTAAGAAACAGAGAGAAGAGAAGAAGTTGGATGAGTGTTAAATGAAAGAGAGAGAACAGAGAAGAAGCATTTTGATAACATAAATTAATAAATTTTAATTTATGAAAAGGAAGAGAGACCCAAAAGCCTATTTAATTTTGTCACTTTTTTTAGTGACACATCTTTCAAAATTATACATATGCATGTTTATATTTTTTAAAGTCTGCAATAATAGTAATTTATAGGTTTTGGAACTTTACGTTGCATCAAAAGCATAAAATAGACGCCATTTCATTACTATATATGTTTTTTAGTTTTGACTTTCAACTTAATATTTATTTTTACGGATAGAGAAATGTTACTTCCACTTTATTTCTTTCATTAATATCAATATAATATTTTCTTCACCTATTCATCTCTTTCAACACAAAAGAACCTATTTCTACTGTAATCATGAACACTTCTCTAACCATGAAACAATGTTCACAGAATCACAGTTGAAGCATTTGATTTTGCATATCAGGTCATCCACAAAAGATGCAAGTATGAACCAATCAGAGCAAAACTTCACCAACGTCGTCCCCGAGAGCCACAACACTAGATCCGAGTTTCTTCCATCGGTCCATCTCGATTAATTGGGTTTTCATTGGTTCTGGACCCGAACCCGACCCGAGACCGACCATATGCAAATATCAAGACCGAAACAAAATAGGGAAGTGTCGGGTAGGTTTGGGTTCGGTTATTTTAGGGTCCGTTATATCAGGTTTTTCGGTCCGGACCTAAATATGCACACCCCTGGTAGGAAAGGAATGAAAAAAAATATATTTGTTTGGGGAGGAATAAAACTAATGGTTTTAGGGGGAATGACATTCCATTTGATAATTAATGATTTCTTTTCGATCTTTAACAAAACACTCATATTTTAATTCTTTTAGAATGGATTATTTCATTATGTTCCATACTTTATTATCTAGGGGTGTGCAAATTAACCGCCATAACCATTTATCAAACCATAACCGATATAACCGAACCGATTTTAACCGATAACCGACATAACCAGTGGGTCGGTTTAATGAATTTTTGAAAACCGCCAAATACGGGTCGGTTTTGGTTAAAGATAATTTTAAACCTGCCAAAACCGAACTGCCCCATTTACAAGATTCTCAGCATTATGCAGTATAATTAGACACACGGTTGATAATTTGAAGAAAATTAAAGAAGATAAAAAACTAATAACGCTCTCATTTTTTTACTATATGATTTAATTTTACTAAAAAGTTAATCCAGTTATCATTTGTTTGTATATATTATTAATATTATAAGAATTGTATATTTTAACTATGTCATGTCATTTTAATTTTTTTAAGTACAAAAGTTTTAGGCTCAATTATACATTGGTTTGATAACGGTTAACCGATCCATAACCAACTCGCTATAACCTTCAAAGCCGATTAACTGAAATCGTCATAACGGATCGGTTATGGTTATGGTTATCTATTAACCGACATGTTAGTTATGGTTATAGGTTTGACCAAAAACCGCCCCAAACCGACCCATGCACACCCCTACCATTACCTTATATCAAATACTATCTAAAAACATTCTATTGCATACTCCACTACCTCATACCAAATACTACCTAAAAGTTTATCAAAACGTTTTTTATTCATCCACAAGGTTTGGTAATTATAGTCAATTTTATTCAAATATGTAAAAAATAGAAATGCCCATGACTTAACATTTTGTACATAGGTTAGCAATTTGGATGAAACTAACAAAAGTTGGAAATTCTGCAGAGTGTAGTCATAAAATTGTCCAAACCTCATATTTTACATGTTAACTCCAAATTCTATTTCATAAGAGTAGTTGTAAGTTATTGTAAGTGGATGAGAGAAAAACTTATTATTCATGAGTGAATTTGAAGAAACAATGTTCACAATTTATAATTTTTTAATGTTTTTTGAAAGTGACGGAGGAGAAATAAAACTAATGATAAGAATATAAAACATATTATTTAATTAAAAACAAAAGAGAAAATGTAATGTTTTTTTAGTGTAATTATAGAGTAAAAGATAGAAATGTTGTTGGGAATGTTCGAAGAGTATTCACAATCGATTCTTAGAGCATTCTCATCCAACCCCTCATATTATGTGAGGGGGTGTTTTTATAATATAGAGGGTAATTTTAGGTGTTGTGAGTGAAGAGTTTTTATATTTTAGAAAACGTAGTGATTTTTCTGTATATTTGAAAAGCTACTGTTCACCCCCTATAATTTTTTAATATATTTTGAAAGTGGTTGTGAGTAAAGTAAAGATAAACGGTAATGATAAAGATATAAAAAATATTATTTAATTGAAAAGAAGAGAGAAAATATAGAGTGTTTAGTGTAATTTTGGATTTAGGGATCGGGGGTTGGATGAGAATGGTCTTAATCCTTACTTGTATAGTTACAGTAAAAACCAATATATTTTCTCTCTAATCTTAATGAAATAATACTTTCTTTATATGTTACTAGGTTACTAACCTGTGTAGTACACGAGTGGAAAATAGGAAATTCGTCACGTAAAGAAATTTGATTATATATTTGAATATTATATCATTCGTCTAATAAACACAAATAATTTTAACCTGCAATATCGCCCGTTCTTGAAAGTAAGTTCATTGAACTTGTCTAAAATCAAAAAATACACAAAGTCTATTAAATCATATACTGGATATAATGAATTGTTAATTTGAAGATCATCGGGATTTGTACATTAATTTGTCGTCATTTGGACCCCCACCCCCAACATTCCCTTCACCTATATCCAATAATTAATTCGAAAATTATTTTATCTCTTCAACATGTAAGGGTTGACATCCAACTGTGAGCCTCGTGTTTTTTTGATAGTTTAAGTATCTTTCACTTTGACAAGATGTAGGACGAACTTATTAAAGTGTAATTTAAAACAAACACGAACAAAAGTCTACACGATCTAACTATTTATTTAACAAAAGTATCATAAATTTAATATTTACAAATCCTTAAATATTTCCTTTTATACAAGGTTTATACTTTAATTGCATTTCGTTGTTGTCAAAGATTAATATAAAAAGGAACAAATTGTTTTTTTTAATAGCTAATAACTAAACACTTAGAAACATAAATTGGCTTATATGACTTGTTTAACGATTCATAGAGCAATAACTTGTATACACTCTAATATTAACTTGAACTTGTTATGACTTCAACTCAAGATGCTAATAACTCTTCTGATATTATAGTATTTTTCATAATACCTTACCGGAAAACTGTAATAGTTCAACATCTCCATTGAATTTTTTATTTTGATATGGAACCTAAAGAGATTATAAGAAAATTATATAATAATTAAAATCAATACAAACAAAAAGGGAAAAGAAAAAGAATTGTTAATGAAATAATGAATAATATGATAATCGACTATTAGAGTATCAAATTAAACCTTACTGAAAATAATTAATCTCCCTTACCGGAATTGGCGATGATGGAGATAGTAATCCGAAACACACACACACGCACACGCACACACACACACACACACACAGAGATTATAATGGTTAGGGTTTTCAATCTTAAGATTTATATAATGTAAATGAGATGATTTTGTATGTTTTTGAATTCTAATAATAATTAGAATAATTAATATCATAATTACTTTAATATGTTAATTATGGAATGTTTGACCAGATTGTAAAAATATTTAAGTTATTGTAAATTTTAAAATTTAAAAATTAAAATTGGATATCTTTTTAGTAATAATGAATTTTTAATCATGGTACATTTAGACATTATGGAATGTTTGACCAGTTAAATTTAAAAGTTTAAAATTTAAAACTGAAATCCAATTTAGACATAATAAGTTTCAATCGTAGTAATATTACACATTATGAAATGTTTGACCATTGATTTACAAAATTTACCTTTGAGTTACACTTTAAAGTTTTAAAGTTTATAAAATTATTAAAATGGCATCAACTTTGAGGACTATGGTTATAAAATGGTGACACAAAATAAACATAACTAAATGTAATTATGATAAAACACACACACACACACACACTTTTGAATGATAAAAATAGCACTAATGAAGACAATAGAAAAAAAAATTGTTATGTTTTAAAATCGAATTGTCATACAAAATAGCACTAATGAAGACAATACAAACTTTATTTCAATATACATCGTTGGAAAAATTAACCTTACAATATTCCAAGGCATGTCAAAATGCAATTAGAGTTAGATTTAGATTTAGTGACGAAATACATCATTAAATTCATAACAATAGGTAAGGGAAATTTAACATCACAAAACATACTTGTATACATTTAATTAAATGGTGACCAAAGTTTGATTGTTTTGGTTGAAATGTTGACGAAATTTGAATACATGTATTAAAAAAAAGTCAACTTCTTCGAGCAATATGCAGTCATTTTGATGGTATAAATCCCTAAAACTTATACACAGACTTTATTATTGTTTGGGCTAATTATACACATAAATATCTCCGGGCTAATTTTTTAGGAATTTATACACATGTACTAATTATTGTTTGGGCTAACTACCATTTCATCTTGAACAATCATTTCAATGGACCAATCTTCTCCGGGCTTTGAATTGTTCTTCAGACGCCAAAGTTTGAGAATACGCACCTTGAGGATACAGTCACTGTTAAGGACATCCAATTGGTTCAACATGGTGATGTTTGTTGGCTCCATCTTCCTGGTGGTGAAAAAAACATTAATTTATGAAAAATAACACTTTTAACCAAAAAACTAAAAAACAAAATGAATGAGATAAACAACAAAAATATAAACCTTAGAAACCAAGAAAATCGTTTTAGCTCAATTTGGTGTGATAGTGTAAGAATTCTTGTGTGAAAGTGAACTATTTATATATAGTTCATAGTAAATGAATGAATTTTGAGAGGAATGAATAAAGAAGGAATGTATATACGGAATTAATTAAAAACATAAAATTAGGGAACTTCAATTACATCAAATCATGGACGAAAATTAGGGAATGAGATTTAAGGGATTTTCAAAATTTGAATTACTAAAATGTAATGTTGTTAAACACAAAATAATTCAATTCAAATATTTAATTCTAGACTATATTTAAACATACAAATTAACTTTTTAATGTGGAAAATAAGTTACTAATTTATATGAATATAATTAATCATTAATTTAATCAATTAAATAATTACCGTATATCTTGAATGATTATCAATTACCGTATATCTAATATCTAAAATTATAATCAATTTTGATATATTTAAATTGTAATCATATGGTTGAAATTTATAAAAATAGTCAACATAATATAATTAATAAGCATTTGAATAATTAAGTAACTGATATAAGCTGTGTAAAAATAACTAAGTAATTTCTTTTTTTATGTATTAACAATAACACAATTTTAATATAATAAACAACAATTTAAAAAATTGAGTCATTGATATAACATATGGTAAGTAGTAATAATAATTATAAATTAAAATATATTTCAAATTAGAATTAGCCACATATATTAAAATATTTGATTGACTAATTTTGAATTAGTTAATCGGTCAAAATCCGTATTTATAGTAACCCTTAAGAATGATTAATCAAAGCCTTAATCAAATAATAAAATGATATATCATAATTTATTAAAATATAGAAATTTCGTAATTAAAGAATTCATTAATCAAATGGAAAATTTATCCCTAATTTACAGAAATTGATATTTCATAAATATAAAATTAGACACAAATATAGTAAAGTTAATCCGTAATCTCTGTATATTAGGCTGTTTTATATTGAATTCAATGGATAAAATATCAATTAATTATCTCAAATAAATTAAAATCAAATATATTATATGGACACCATATACATCTATATGGCTCGTTAACATATCCCCCTCAAAACCATGGAGGATCGAAATATACAAATGTTGTTGTTTTTTAAATAGAAAACTTTTGCTATGTATGCCAATGTGATACCCTAGGAATTTTGAAATCTGGCGGTCTAACAGCGCCCACGCACAAACTGCCGTTGCTGAATTTCAGCTTCTTCTACTACTACTCATCGGCTTCCAATCGATGAAAAACAATGCTTCTACTCTTGTTCCTTTTCAACATCCAAGCCTCCTTTTCTTATTCTTATTCTCTCTCTTAGCACCGACTTCCGCTCATCGTATTTACTCCATACAAGTCGTCAAGGAGTTCCTGCTGCCTTTACTCAGGTCAATTCTTCATTTCATTTTTAAGAAAATAATTAATGAAATCATTTATATGAATCAATTTTACAATTGCTAATTAGGTTACTTCTGATTATACAAACCTACCTCAACCTCTTGGTATATATATTTCAGGGACTTTTGTATGGAGGAAACGATACACTGTTCGAGTCTACTGGACTTAATGGACATGTATGTAATTTTACTTTCTTTCTTTCTTCTACAATCATCATACTCTTTTATCAAATCTTATATTCTTAAATTATATATACAGTGTATCAGGATATATATATATATATATATATGAATCCCAGCTCTAGTTTAAGCAAATGGTATATAAACTAAGGAAAATGGCCTTATGGAGTTTACTTAGATTAGATGGTCTGGAAATTATAAATATTTAGTGTTTGGACAAGTAATCAAATTATTATTAAATTTTTAGTGTTTCAGAAATGATGAAATTAAATATTACAAGTAATAACATTAAATGCTAGCTAGTTGAAAAGTAATTATTCATTTTTTTTATATATTGGAAATTATATACGTATTCATCATCTTGCTAATTTAAGTTGCTGCATTTAATTATGTATTAACTGTAATTAAATCTATTTATTTATTTAGATAGATAATTAATATGTATTGTTTAATAGATTAATATTATACACTTTATATATTTCATTTAGTAGTTTTTATTTTTTACTAAGTTATGATTTCTGGATTTCATGTCTTGTTTTATTTCTCAGTTTTATTGTATAATAGACGTATATTATATGCTTATTATAGAAGTCTTTATACAAACATAAACTGTTTTTCTAGTTGTTCAAATTGTTTCATTTCTATCTGCTTCATTGACATGTTCATTTTCTTTACAGTCATCTGTTCGGAAAGTGAATCTTCAGACCGCAAAGGTACGCACTTACTATCACATAATTCTCAGCATTCCAACTCATTATTTTTGAGTTCTATGCACTCTGTAAATATCTGCTAGAAAGAAATATGAGTTCAAAGATCTTTACTTTCACACTTGTTCTTCTTAATCACAGATTGAAGCCCTGCATAAAATGGATGATACTGTGTTTGGAGAGGGTTTAACACTTTTGGGTGAAAGGTCAGTTAACAACCTTTTTTTCCTTTTTTGCCACTGAATCGATTAAAAGCTTATGTACATTATATAAAGAATAAATCTTTATTACAGACTTCCATTTAGATTCAAGCCTTTTATTAAACTGTTATGCTTTATGCAGTCTGATTATATTTTCATTTTTCATAGGGGTGTAAACGAGCCCAGGCGCTCAAGCCTAAAAATAAGCTTGAATCGGCTTGCTAAAAGCTACTCGAAATATGTAATTAAAGTATATATAAAATATAATTATAATTATATTATATTAATAAACGAGCCAAGCCGAGCTTGAAAATAGGGGAGTGTAACGAGCCAAGTCGAGCTCCCTCGGCTCGTTTTGGCTTACGGGAGCTTGAGCTTGGCTCTTGAGCTGTTTTTTAAGCTTGATCTGGGCTCGTTTATAATTTATTAATTAATTTATATATATTTGTAATTATTTTTATATACTTTTATTTATAATTTCTATATATAACATAACGTATTATTTTTATCATAGTTTTATATAAAATAAATATCATTATATAAAATACAAATTATATAAATAATAGGCTCGTTTAGACTCACTAGCCAACTCGAGCTCGATAAGTGAAGCTTGGGGTCAATTACTGAACAAGCTTATTTTAAGACTCGAGCTCGTTTATGCTCGGCTCTCTTTGAGCTTTTAATGATCCAATCTAGAGTAGCTCAGGAGCCGGCTTAGCTCTTTACACCCGTACTTGAAATCTACTCATTAGACATATTCGAGCTTTAGAATAATAGCTTGAAACCAGCTATAGTAAGTTAAACAAGCTAATATGAATATTTATTGCTCCAAATATGAATATATATATTGTTAATGTAGAATTTATGTGATTTTGTAGGTTGTATCAACTAACGTGGCTGACACAAACGGGTTTCATATATGACATACATAATTTAAGCAAAGTACGTGCTTCGTGCTTCAACTTCATGTGTAAACCGATTTCAAGTGTCTACATGCGATCTTTATGTATAAATACATTTTATATAGGGCTGCCAATTTTTTGACAGGACCCGTTAACACAACACAAAGTTAAGCTGGTTGGGATTTGAGTTAAACAGGCTCAGGTGATAAACAAGTTGACACGGTTAACCTGGTTAACTAATCGTGCTAAATGGGTTAAGTATACGAAACGCTTATATAACCTGTTTATCAAAACTATATACTTTTTTAAAATAATTAAATATATTAATAATAAAGTTTACTAATTTTTTAAGTATATATGGAATTTAGTTTTTTGATTTTTATTTTATCTTGTTATAGGTTAACCAAGTTAAATGGATTGTGTCATATAACCGTTTGTTAAGCATGTTCGTGCGTGTGTTTAAGTAAATGACACGTTTTGTTAAATGTGTTATGTCGTGACTGATCTGTTTATTATGACCCGTTTTTCTGGCCATAATTTTATGTTGCAGGTTGAGAAGTTTAGTCATCATATGAAAGATGGATGGGGATTTGCAAGTGATGGGAAAGTACTGTTTGGAAGTGATGGATCTTCCTCCATATATAAAATTAACCCTCACACAATGGAAGGTTAATGTGCATCATTAAACTAATTTTTTAATTGTTTAATGAACATTGTTCCATAATCTCACATTATCTCCATTTCTTTGTTTTTGTGAAGTTATACAAGAGCATGTCGTTAAATATAAAGATCATGAAGTATACAATCTCAATGAGCTAGAGTACATAAACAATGAAATTTGGGCAAACATTTGGCAGAGTGACTGCATAGTGAGAATCTCACCATTAGATGGAACTGTAACGGGATGGGTTCTTCTGCAGGAATTAAGGTAATAAAAATATACCATCGATATTATTTACCACCATGAGTATTTTTTTTATTTTATTTTTTTACCTTTTTATTTATTTTTGCACTGGAAATAATCTTTTACTTTTATTTTAGCGATGAATTAATACGCGCTGGGTATAATGTAAGTATATGTTATTGACGTCTTTATGTATATTATGGAGTTGCTGATTCATTTTTTACTCATCTAATTTACTGTTTTTCAGATTGATGTCTTAAATGGAATAGCTTGGGATGCTGATAACAAGCGAATTTTTGGTAAGTGTTTTTTGTTTATTTTTTATATATAATCTCTGCATTGTCATCGGTATCTTTTGTAAGCATGTAAACACTTCTGCACATATACATATATATATTCAAATACATTATGTCGCCATGATATATTTTACAGTTCTCGCATAGTGTCACTATACCCTCGTGTGTGTCTGTGTGTATTCTGTATCCACTACTAAGCATATGTTGTTTTGTTGCTGCAGTGACGGGAAAATTCTGGCCGAAGGTCTATGAGATAAAGCTGCATCCACAGAAGAATACTTTACCTTCTGCTATAGAAAAAATGTGCTTGCGAGGACCTAGCGATTCTAATTATCTGATATAGTAGGAAATGAAATATGGAATTACAGAGTTTTAAAGAACATATAATCATATTTCAAAACGAACCTTTTCTATTTTTTCTCAACTATATTCTTTAACTACAATAGCTAAGAAGCTACAAAAAGAGTAACTTATGATAACAGATTAGGGTAACGGGCTTATTTGATTTGTTGAGATAATCCGTAACGCAAATTATCATATTATAAGTATGTGCACAAATTTTCATCTCGAGCGTAAGTGAACCGGGATGAAGTTATTCAATTATATTCATGATGCATACTTGAACTCGACTATTTAAGACAAGCTATGAACAATCACACACGCGTATATAGAGCTTAAACCTTATTGTAAGCTCATACTTGAGTCTTTCCACATCTTGAGCTCATGTTTGAACTTAAAACTAAAGAGATGGGGAAACTTAATATACTATTGAATGCCTTAAACTACTCTAGCAATGTATGGGGTGTTGGATCATATATTGAACACTTAATCAATAAACAACAAACTTTTCTAACCTTTAATGATCAGATACACATTGATTGAATTCATATTGGTTATAAATTATTCGGTAATTTGAGTGCAGTGGAATTAAGTAAAACAATAAGCTAAGAACTCATATGGAATAACATCTTTCATATAATCAAATTCAAATGATTACAATATGGATTGCTCCTTCTCATCCTTATTATGATATCTTGATTTTTGTACAAAGAGTACTTTTATAATATCAATTATTTGTTAAAAAGTGTTAGTGAAGTAGAGACTCTCTTCCTCACTGTATACAAGTGAAAGTGCCGATGAGACTAAGAGTGATAGTGACAGCTAACAAGTCTGTTACAAACAGCAGATAAACATAAAATACATAGAAACAACTGATAAAACTATTCTAGCTCTAAACAACTAATGATGGCACGTAGTTTGTCTTCATTCTTCAGTTCTTAAATATCTGCAGTTGTTTGCTAGATTCGTTGTTTAATCGTTAGCAGTTTGGGAGCAATATTCTTATTCTTTATTGTTTAAAGTGGAGAAAAACTCATATTGATCATTTGTTTGGTCTACAGATTATTAGTCCTTTCCAGGTTTAACAATCTCCTCTTGGACTGATGACTTCAAAACCATTTATTCAAAAAGGTTCCATTGATTATTTCCTTGACAACCTTTTTCTTACTGTGTCTCTTAATTGTTACAAAAAGTTAGACGCTAAGGTGTCATCACCTTCCATTTCCAGTGGAAGGTTTATCGGCACTTTCAAGTCTCTTTGTCTCTTCACTGCCAAAAGAACATCATAAAGCATTGTCTCTTTGATCTCACCATTTTACCCATTTGATAATTACATTGGACTTGAACAATTGATGGCTCCATCTAGAGATGGGAATACAACTATATATTCATTTACGAGATTAAAATAATAGTACGTTCAAATATATATATTTTATACTCAAATAAAGGCACACATCGTGGATAGTGATCTACGTGTATTCACATGGATTAATACCAAACTCGTTTTTAATACCAAACGAAACCAACTCGTCAGTATATATATATATATATATATATATATATATATTATATATATATATATATATATATATATATATATATATATATATATATATATATATAAGTTCAAAAGAGAAATCAAGTTATTGTGAGAAGTCAATCCAGCCAATCAGAATCATTTTATTTTCTTATTTAACTAAATTTATGGACATATTAGTAAAGATCATAATTTCTTTTATATAGTAAGTATTAATGGTTTGTTTTTTAAATCTTCAAACTATCCAAATAATTTTTACATCATGTAAGTTTGTTTCCCCAATTAAACGTATTTCATCATAATTGTAGCAACAAGCTAATAAACATTGGTGCACGTTAATTACAAACCAAATCACAATCACTATCTAACCTAGAATATAAAAAAACCATTATAAATCAAATTAACTATAGCACGTTCATTACAAACCTCGTACACATCCAACATGCACCTACACAAATCATCATTCACCTACGCTAAAGATAATATTCCTACACAGCCAAAAACAATATAAAAATAGATTATAAACCTACACGGATACTCATACACCTAAAAAAAACATAATATTCCTATAAAGCCAAAAACAATATAAAAATATATTATAAACCTACACAGATAATCATACACCTACACATAGCATAATATTCCTACATAGCCAAAAAAATGTAAAAATATATCAGAAACCTACACGGATAATCAGTTATTTCTAACGGTAATATAAAAAACCATGATAATCATCAGTTACCTACACATACAACTCAACAATCTAATGTTAATTTCATTTATGGAAACAAAGTAAATAAAAATAATGGTGAACCAATACGATATTTGTATTAAGATTATTTGGATTTATGTCAAAGACACGTAAACAAGTAAACTCACGCAATCTAATGTTATTTTCAAAATTCAAACTGAAAATAACAAAATGGTAAACTCACGCGAGGTGCCTATAATAATTCTACAAAATTGATCTATTAACCAAATTTCACGAGTATCTTGATTCATAAAACAATTAATGTTTTAGTTATACCAAAAAAAAGGAAAAATAAAAATTGCACGATACTAACTTTTGTAGTTTGTCCCTTATGACTAGCAATTTAGTATAATATGTAATATGTAAAAGATGGTAATAGATTATTATGAATGCAAATGAGAAAATTAAAGATACTTTAATGCATGCAGATGTTTCCATTATTACTATAAGAAAATAATGACCAATATATCATTTTTCTTCAAACTAGTACACATTGTATTTTCACTTTATTACAAAACTAGCTTTTGAACCCGTGTATTACACGGATTTGTCAAATAATAAAAATAAAAAGATCCATTATTTGAAATAAATGAACAAAATTAAAGCTAAAAATAAAATATATAGTACAAACAATAAGAAGTCTAGAATCTCAAATTTACAAAATCGATTTTTTATATACAATATTTGCATAAATTGTTTTGACCAATTACCCGTGGATAACTATGATTAATGAGATGAAAGATTAGAAAATTAGAATGAAAATTATAACACATTTCTCAAAATTGTTTTGTCCCATGACCTATGGATTGTTAGAATAAATAAGATGAGAAATTAGATAAGTAGAAATGAAGTTATAACCCATTTGCCAAAATTATCTTGACCCATGACCCATGGATTGTTAGATAGAATTAAATGAGATATTAGAGAAATAGAAAGGAAATTATAACCCATTTGTCAATGTGGTTTTGCTCCATAACCCATAGATAAATCAAATGAATGAGAAAAGAGATTAGATCAAGAATGAATGTGGGATTGCCACATCATCTTCATTATTTTCTTTTATTAGTACAGTTAGATTAGATTGCCATTATTGTTATTTACCATTGATTACACATAATCAACGGTCCAGTTATCGCATTAAAATGACTTCTGCCTTGAACTATCCCCTATATATATATGGTTAGAATTATGTAAGAATCATTTGTAAATTGAGAACTTTGAGAATCATTTTTGACCAAAAAAACATCCAATAAACAATAAAAGAAAGATTATAAAACAAAAATATGCAAAAATAAAAAAAAAGAAGTAAAAAAACAGCACGTTTACGTAGCATCCCAGTTTCAATAATAATAATAAAGGAAAAAATCTCGGTTTAGTTAAATTATACACATGTATATAATACTTATTTTTCAAATTTAAACACATATGTACATACATGTTATATTTTATTTACATATTTACAATTAAGATAAATGATAACGTACATGTGTGTAAATTATAAAAATGAAGATTACATGACAATATACATATGTACAATTTAAAATTGCTTTTTTTATTCTTTTTGAAATCAGGATCCTAAATAAACCTTTTGATTTTTTTACTTCTATAAAATTTCATTTTTTTATAATATCTTTTTGAATGGTTTTTTAGTGATTTAAAATTGTTCTCAAAATTCTCAATTTTAAAAAGTTCTCTTATGATATATATATATATATATATATATATATATATATATATATATATCGACTGGAATCGTGTGAGAATCATTTGAAATTTGAAACTTTGAGAAACATTTTAAACAACAAAAAAATCCCTCCAAGAAAAGTAAAATAAATAGTGAAAAAAATTGTAAAGCAAAAAAAAAAAGCAAAAAAAAAGTAAAAAAAAAAATCAAAACTTTTATCTAGCATCCCGGTTTCAATGTAATAATAATAAAAAAATCGCAGTTTAACTAAATTATACATATGCATATAATAACTAATTTTCAATTTCGAACATGTTATATGTACATACATGTTATTTTTTATACACATATGTACAGTTAAGATAAATTGTTTTTCCCGATGAGGATCGATGAACTCGATATTGATCTACGAAACAGAAAACGCACGGTGTTTGTTTCGGTGCATTTCAGTACTAATTGGTGAACGAAAATGATAGAACACATACACATGATGTAAATATTAACTCGTTGAAGCTTATTATAAATTTCGTCAGAGTTACGTTACAATTCGGTGTCTCGTAAAAGTGAACTCTTTAAAAACTAACTAACTAACCTGTAACCTATTTATACCATGCATACATTCGTTAGCTCACATGACATTCGTTACATGCATGCATTCTATTATATTCGTACTTAAAACTAACAATCACATTCGTTACAATTGCTTCCTCATTCGTTAACTTGATCAAACACATTCTTTAAGTCTGATCTTGCTCCCACACGTCATTCTCTTGCATATTTTAACGAATGATCCATATATCGAGATCGAATGACAAAGACTAAATGACTCGTTGGCTCAATTCCCAGCGCTTTTCACATTTCATGTACTAACAAACTCCCCCTTGAAAATTGATGGAGTTCGTTAACTCTTTGTCGCTTTTAACTAGTCTTTCACGTGTGTCTTTATACAAGTAACGCCATGGATACATTGCACTAACAAACTCCCACTTGGCTTTAGATGTACGTCTCCAAGCTTTAGCAGCATCAATCTTCCTATTTATACTATGCATACATCGTTAGCTCACATGACATTCGTTACATGCATGCATTCTATTACATTCTCACTTAAAACTAACATGCACATTCGTTACAATTGCTTCCTCATTTGTTAACTTGATCAACACATTCGAAGTCTGATATTTCCCCCATTCATCATTCTTTTGCGTAGTTTAACAAATGAACCTATATATCGAGATCAAATGACAAAGACTAAGTGACTTGTTGGTTCAATTCCCAGCACTTTTCACATTTCATGTACTAACATAAATGATAATGTATATGTATGTATATTATGTAACTGGAAATTATATGATAATATACACATATATGTAATTAGGGTTTGGATCAAATACAAATTAAATTAACGTGCTAACTGTGAGAATCAAGTAGTCTTATTATATATACAACATATAGTAATTATAATATAGTGTAATTACACTACGATGTAATTACATAATTAGACTACTTGTATATATAATTACACTATTTTATTCTCATAGTTAACACGTTAATTTAATTTGTACGTTAGGTTACCCTATATAATTAAGAGTTTTTTAAACCTGTAGAACGTCAAAGAACGTTAGGATCGACGCGTATAAACGTGTAAGAATGATATCTACTCTCAATTATATGTGCTGAATCCATAATCAAGGTGAAAAATACAATAAGATCTCTTTAATTCTTCTCTTTATTACTTGTTTCAATCAATAACAGTAAAGCACAACATAATAAGATAAATATCAGTACAAGTACTTACTAGACCAAAAGGTGAGAATGCATATGTTAAGACCCCTATTTATAGTGAATCTTTAACTTATCTGGCGTATAAGTACATATACAACGTATAAGTACTTATCACACATATAAGTACTTATCCGGCGTATAAGTACTTATACTTCAGAAAACTTATACTCTCCGGAAAAATTATAATTTGGATAACCATGTACATTTAAAACATCAAAATACATTAATCATTGCTATTCTATTACACGACCTACAAGACCTAAACAATAGACATTATGCACTAACAATGTCCCATTGGATGTTGTTTGGTATTGGTGTCTAAGCAATACGCATTCTTGCACTAACAAACTTCCCCTTGGGATATTTCTTAGCTTAGACATGGTCTTAAAACTCTTCTCTTTCAAACTATTAATCTTGTCACACCCCAACCTAAGGCGGAAATGCGGGGGCATGAGTTGATTGCTCACAGCTCTCAAGGTACTATCATGCAATATTTAAAAGTGACAATATCTATTTAATCCGATTAAATGATTCAAATAATTCAAGTACAAAGTAAAAAATCCATAATCATACACAATACAATTTATATCACAAATAATCTTGATTAAAAGTTTTCTAACTTAAATTCTTTACTAAGTTTCATCAAATCCTGCAACTAGTTCAAACAATAACCTGCATATGCATATAAAATAGAAAAGTTTGTCAACAACACATGTTGAGTGAGTAAAACACCAGTTTAAGACACAATCAATAGCACATAAATAAAGAAAGACATAAACTGTTCCTGTGAGATAAGCAGTTAAGCCATAGCACATATACAATCAATCAAACCATAAAGAAAGGGCTCAACCAATTCCATAAAAATGGAAATTGGTTACCAAGCAAGTACTAAACCGTTTCCATAAAAATGGACATTGGTTGCCGAAGATAGTCGTATGATCATACTATAAATGAGGAACTTTACCAAAATGCGTTCAAATAAAGCAAGTAAGCAAATAAC
Organism: Bidens hawaiensis; assembly: GCF_021521415.1. Lineage (NCBI taxonomy): Eukaryota > Viridiplantae > Streptophyta > Magnoliopsida > Asterales > Asteraceae > Bidens > Bidens hawaiensis. The sequence continues at coordinate 98,076 of NW_027498180.1, forward strand.
AAGTTAGGCATTAACTGATATACACACAAGGATTAAACAGTTGCGGTTTTGAATACTAGATAATTTATAAATATTGTAAATACACATATGTCCCCAAAATATTTAAAATAAGTAAAAAGGGGAGTGATTACTCACCTTAGCAATTAAGCAAGAGATAAATGAATACGCTAGAAAACAAGAGTCGCGCTCTTCGGGAAGTTACCGACGAGAAAACCTAATTACATTAATTACGGAGGTAAATATTAATTTGAATAACATGATGAAGATTAGATAGATGTTCGGGATTCAATGATCGGGTACATTCTAACGAAAGTTAAATATTACTTAGTTTTACTTTATATGTTGTAATACTACCTTTAACAAGTTTATACTAAATAAACTATCTTTAATTATGTAAAATTATATTTATAAATAATATACTTAACTAAATAAATATTTATAGTTTTTTGAACCGATTATATAAAGAGATTCGTTTTTAAATGAGCATTATGACTAAAAATACGTTTTGTATATTTGTGTATATTTTTATTATCAGTAAAGCCATCTTTTTAAATAAATATCGTAAATTATAAATAATAATAATATTTATATACAATATGAGATTTTATAAAAACTTAAATTTTTTTTTAATATATTAATTAACAAGATCATATTAAATATATATTTTAGATAAAAAAATCTTTTTATATGTTAAAACTTTTATCAATTTTTAAAAATCTATTATATACACATATTTATAAACATATATAACATATATATAGCGTGTAACCAAAGTTCGGGACATGTTCGATTTATTTGTCGATTTTAATAGTATAACGTTTAATTAGTTTTTAATATAAACTATATTGAATTAATTAATCCTTTTGGATCATAAAACCATCAAAACAAAAATAAGAAAAATAATCTGCCATGGCCGGGACTCGAACCCGCGCCAATGGCCGCTGATGTAGACACCCACACACACCCAGCCAACTGGGCTGGGTGTGCCAGTTGTTAAGGACCGGTAAAGAAAATTTATGAATACCAGATCAGTTAACCCAAAACCCCTAATGAACCCTAGAAATCAAGATCGATTAATCCCGTTCGTTTTGGGTTAATTAACCATAGGGTTTTTGCAGAAATCAATGACGAACTAAACGCACTAACTAATTACCTTAAGCGATTAATCTGAGTTGTTACACATCAGTCATCAGGGTTAAAGACCTTTATACGTTATGCCTTTCAAAATTCCTCAAAATAAAATTTGACATTTTAGTCTTTCTTTTTAGCTTTTAAAATGGATCTCCCACCTTTCACGAATCAAAACTCAAATCACTCAGCTCATATTGTCTTTTTACGTTATGCCTCGAGCTTAACTTTCCCATTCTTGTTCAACACCCAGCTTCCTACGATTGCTCTCCCACAAATTTCCAAAATATGAAAAAAATTAGTAAACCAACGTATAAGTATGTAGCATGAAAGTTATACGTTGCACAAGAAGCTTATGCGGCGTATAAGATATATACGGAAGGTCGTTTAAGAAACTTATGCGCTGTATATATGATTATACATTCAAATGGTTATGCAACACATAAGTTATACAAATGTTTATATGGAAAGCATGGTTATATAGTGAATAGGTTAAACGACGTGTAAGGTTATACGTTCCAAAGATATATTCCGTATATGTTGACAATGACAATTTTTGCAAATTTGGATGTGACAATGAAGGTGTAAAGCTCCGAAACTTTGAGAAATTAAACCAAACTAAGAGTATGACAATTTGTGAACGTTTGGTAAGGTTTGAACGGATAAATCTTCTAAAAAGATTGAAAATATGCATAAAAGACATAAAATTGTGCGTTTCCATGTAAATACCGAGACCTCATCTTTGATACTACTTGTAGATCGTTAACTATTTTGGTCAAAAATCACCGAAGCAGTAATTGAACAATTTTGTTAAGTGAGGTAGTGTGATTTTCAATAATCAGGTGAGTAAATGCAATAAAAGTAAAGGTGAACAAAACGATATAGCAAGGAAAACCTTGGATCCTGGTAAGGATCTTTAGAAAAAAACCTCGGGAGGGAAACCTATACTCTGCCTCAATTTGTTAATGTAAAAAGTAGGTTACAACTCAAGAAATGATCGACAATGAAAGCTAAGTACAACAAATGTAAGTGATGTGAGTGCAAAGAATGTGTCCCTAAAATGTTCTCAACAGCCCCATAATATAGAAATGAAAAATAACTAGAAGTCCTATAGTTTCGGGTACCCTAGGCGCCATGACCGTTTGAAGACGTGTTCTCCAATCCCACGTTTATTTCAAATAATCCTCCGATCTTTGAGGTAGAATGATGCGTGCGTGCGTGTGGTATAAAATATAGAAGGATGGGATGATTTGCTTTTGCACAAGATCGTGTTTTAAATTTATAAAAGTGATTTCTACAAAGACTAAACACACACAAAGTAGGCAAGTGTACCTATCGTATATGTAGAATAGTATTGGTAAGAACCAAGTATCGATCCGTGGACACAAATGTTTCTAATAATAAATCATTGTTTTACTCTAATAGGAGGTTTTAATCATTTCGGGGTTAATTTTGGAAATTTTTATAAAATATAAATACTTATACGTAATATATAGGTGACCAAGACAAGAGATTCTAAACGAGTTGTTCAATTATGCGAAGGTTACCATCTAAGATCAAGAATCCACTCCATTTTAGCATTGATAATTAATATTTAAACATGTGATAAACTTGCCATAGCAATATATGATAGATAGCTTATGACAAACTGAAAATTTTTCTTCTTACTCTTTCAGACTCTCATCACGACTTGACTCAAATTTTCGGGACGAAAATTCTTTAACATGGGAATGATGTGACAATCGTCAATTTCAGGTTAACTCCGTTAACTCAACTCCGTCAATTCAAACTTTAAGATCGTTGAATCTATAACGTACACTTCATTACATTTAAACTAGGGTTTAAATGACGCGTAACACTTACTACATGTGTAGTCTTTCGGGATTTGCACCGAAACGCAAACGAGTTGACGCAAACGATTGATAAATAAACGATAAACGTAAAAACAATAATTATGTGATTATTATGTGTTAGGATTATGTGCTATGTGATAAAACTATGGTCATGTTAACTTATTGGGCAAGTATGATGGAATGTTCTAGAAAAACAACACTTGGAAAGAAGAGGGACTAGAGTGTAACTTGTATTATTATAAAGACATCACTAATAAACAAACCCTAACTTATTATTAACCTACAACCCTAAATCGGCTCTCTCTCCCTCTCTTGATCCACGGCTGCCGTCCACCTTCATCACACACACACACATCAATCAAGAGATTAATCCAAGAACTAGGTGCTAGGAAGGTATACTTGATCATCTCTTACCTCCTTGTTGTGTAATTTTGATGTTTAATGGGTTGTATGTAAACCCTAACTCAGCCGATTATATGTATGTATGTGATCAATATGATAGTTGTTAGTTGGATAATAGATTGATAACTAGATTGATGTTGTTGCATGATTGATTGTTGTTCTTGATTTGAATTAAAACACAAACCCTAATCTTGTATGTATGGTGTGATTTATATGCATGGATAGTAGTTATGGTGTCTAGAGGGTTATATGGATGCATGATAGTTCATAGATTGTTATGATGTTGAGTTTTGATGTGAACAGATTCTGGACAGAATATATATACGATGTTTAACTGACTGTAACGAAGTGTAAACGTGAAAATTGATTGAGATTGTGGGTACTGCAGTAAACTAGGTTGAGTCTAGTTTCTATAAAGTATAAATTCGTAATTTTTGGATAAGTGGAAGTATACTTTTATGATTTTACAAAAACGTGATGCAAAGCTGAGCTGTTAGACCTGCTGTTAGGTTATATTGTAAATTCTATATCTCATGAACTACGAGGCCAATTGGGTTGGTTCCACTTCTGGAAGTTGACTCACTGAGTTAGGAACCAAACCCAAGTGGTCTTGCATTTATTGGATTTTTCGTTTACCGGGAATTTCAAATAACATTCTGTTGTGCATGAATCTGACTGATATGAGTTTACTGTAGTGTTTTGATCATTATGAGAAATCTATATGGAATAAAAATAATATAAAATATGTTCTGGAAACCTAAGACATGTATGTTTCAGTGGTGATTTTTGGTGAATTAATTGAGATGATATGATCGGTGAAATAGTACAATCTTTCAAGTAGAAATTCTGTCACAATGAAACTAGCTGCTGAGTTGTATAGGAATGCATGAAATATGATAGTTTTTATATAATTGTGGTATTTTGACCAAAATACCCTTGCGGGGAATAATTGCTAGTTGATTGCCATGAATTGACCAAATTGCCCTTATGGGGAATAATGGTTAGTTAGTCTTTGTTTGTTGACCAAAATGCCCTTACGGGAATAATTGCTTGTAAGTATGTTATTAATACATGACACGAAAGTAATTGCTCACTCGTGTATCGTATCACAATTGTACTTGTTTAAATCACACACGGTTCACAAACGAAACACGAAACATGATACGTGCATAGGTATTATGTGCCGAGTCTAGAGACTCGTTAAACGTTCCGATACTTAGAAAATCTCTTTGTTATTTTAGAACGCTAGAGAGTTTTCTACGACGCGCATCACTCGGTGATCTAATTTGGAATATTCTTCGCAAACAGTGAGTTCACTTACCCCGCTCTTTGAACTGTTTTCAAACGTTTTTCACTTGGGGGAGATAACATACTCCGATAAACGCATTTTTGAGAGAAACACATATTTAAGATTTTGTTATAAATTATATATATCACTTGTAGAGGCTAAGCGGCACGTAACCCTTGAAGTCCCACGCATCGAACCGGTTAATATTTGGAATAGCGAGTCACTGTTGAGTAGTACTACTGGGTTTGACAAACCCCACCCGACGCTAAGCTCAACTGGAGGTTGAGTGGGTGTAATTTTGGCTAACACTTACCATGGTCTGGGTTGACCTGGTGACGGGCACTTGATAAACAGTCAGCTTCGGTCTCGAACCACTTAGTAATACTTGTTGTATAGATTAGCTACCTATCGATATATAATTTGACATAACATTATCTGGTAACACTTAAACGCTGTAACGTGGTTACACACTTAAACGCTGTAACGTGGTTACACACTTAAACGCTGTAACGTGGTTACACACTTAAACGCCGTAACATGGTTACGCAAAACATTTAAACGCCGTAACGTGGTTACGCAAAACTTTTAAACGCCGTAACGTGGTTACGCAAAACACTTAACGAAAACGCTGAACTCAAACGCTAAACGATTTATCTTATATAACTTGTGAACTCACCAACCTCGTGTTGACCCCTTTTAGTATGTTATTCTCAGGTAGCCGAGGCGGGCGCGCGGTTTAGGAGCATGCATTAATTGTTAAACATCTTACTCTGCAAACTTAATTTTAACACTTACATTTGGTTTTAAGTCGTCCTGCGTGACGCAACTTTTGAATTAAGGTTTTACGCTTCCGCACTTATTTTTCATTTAAACGTTTTCTTTGGTTTGGTTATAACTAATGATTCCGATCCTGCCAGTTCACACCCTCTGACGGTAAAACTCCGTTAGTGGATTTTGAGGGTGTGACAGATTGGTATCAGAGCCATTGGTTATAGCGAACTAGAAACTGCATGCATACTAGACTATAACCGCGACGACCCATTAGTTATAATAATACGCACTGCATAGGTTTGTGTAGTCTTGTAATCTTATCTCTTACCTCTTTCGCTCATACGCGCGCGCATACACGGCTTACCTGTAGGGATGTCGACGCCACCCTCATCATCATCCGATTCGATGACGCATGCTCACGGGAAGGAACCGCAGTTACCTACTGCCTCGCCACCCCGCGTAGTCCCGGAACTCGAAGCTCCTGCACCGAAGAGGTACCGCCTATCCGGAGGCTTGTATGACAACGACGTTAGCTGGGAATGGTACCCTAACATGATCAGACGTATGGTCTACCGTGAACAAGTTCCCCCGTTGCCACACCCGAACCACCCTGTTTATCCCAACACCCTACCACCCATAACCGAACCTGTAGAGAGAGTTCTCGCAGCCGTTGTTTCATGTTTGGAGCGTGATGTGGGTTACATGCGCTACACGAGAGAGAACGTTTCCAGATTGTTAAAAGACGAAACCGAGAATAAGGAGGAGGTTGCCCGCATGGCGGCGGCAATGAAGGATATGCAAGGGGCTAGTGATCAACAAACGAAGGTTATGATGAAGATGCAAGCCGAAATGATAGACTTGAAAGAGCAACTCCAAGAAGCAAGGACCCGAACCGAAATAGCGTTAGAGCGTTGCGATATCCTACAAATGCAGATTGCTCAGAACGCAGCCGACCCTGAGGCAGAGCCTGAGGCCGAGCCTGGGGCAGAGCCTGAAGTAGAACCTGAAGAAGATCCCGAAGAGGAGCCTGAGGAAGATCCCGAAGAAGATCCCGAGGAAGATCCCGAAGAAGAACTGGAGGAAGAACCGACTGAGGGAGCTATAGGCTTCCTGCGTTGGGCTGAGAAGGCCGAGTCGGCTTTTGAGATGTGTAACTGTCCCCCTGCCAGTAGGGTCAAATTCGCTGCTGGGACACTTGAGGATTCCGCCCTCACTTGGTGGAATTCGAACGTCCAGATCCTTGGATTGGAACTGGCTAACGCGATGAACTGGGAGGAGTTCAAAAACATGATGCGAGAGGAGTACTGTCCGAGGGAAGAAATTTCGAAGTTAGAGTCGGAGTTTTGGTCGTTGAAAATGGTGGGTTCAGAGATTGAAGTCTACACTACTCGTTCGCACGAGTTGGCAGTGATGTGTCCGCGGATGGTGGATCCGCCGAGCAAGAGAATAGAGATGTACATTGATAGGTTAGCACCACAGATTCAGGGTATGGTGACGTCTTCCAGACCAGCCACGATCCAACAAGCGATCCGTTTGGCTCACAAACTGACGGATCAGGCTGTGACCCAGGGTGCGTTACCACCGAGGGGTTCGACTGTTAAAACTCGTGACAACCCGAGTAATGACCACGTCAGCAACAGTAACAACAACAGCAACCCGAACAGCGGGAAGAGAAAGTTCGACAACACCAGATCTTCATCCTCGAACCTCCCCCCGCAACAACACTACCGTAAACCCGAGTTCACCCGGAGCTTTAACACTCAGAATCACAACAACAACAACTCCAACAACAACGGTAGCGGGCAGGTTTCGAGCGGATATGCTGGGAAGTATCCAAAGTGCAACAGGTGCAACTATCATCATGTTGGCCAGTGTGACCGTGTCAAGTGTCAAAGATGCGGAAAGATAGGTCACCAAGCGAAAGAATGTAGAGGAGACCTTGCGGCAAAGGGTGCTCCTAAGCAACCGATGACGACTAAGGGATGTTTTGAATGTGGACAGGAAGGTCATTTCCGGAAGGATTGCCCCAAGCTGAAACATAATGACAACAATGGGGGCAATGGAAGTGGCAGTAACGGTGGAGGAAATGGCAAAGGAAGAGCGTTTGTGATTGGATCGGGTCAAGCCCGCAATGATCCGCATGTGGTGTCCGGTAAGTTCCCTGTAAACGATTATTTTGCTTCTATTTTGTTTGACACTGGAGCTGATAGGAGTTTTGTGTCGAAAGCCTTTAGCCAACTTTTAGACCTTACTCCAACCCCGTTAGACGCTAAGTTTCCTGTTGAATTAGCTAATGGTAAAACTGTAGTAACAACTCATATACTTGCGGGATGTAAGTTGAAACTGTCAGGTCATGTTTTTGACATCGACCTTATTCCTTTTACGCTTAGTAGTTTCGATGTCGTTGTCGGCATGGACTAGTTATCCGAGAACCGAGCGGAGATTATATGCCATGATAAAATAGTCCATATTACCACCCCTTCCGGCGAGATCATTTCGGTCCGAGGCGAGAGAAGCGGCATGACCAACAGCATCATTACCCTTATGAAAGCACAGAAGTATCTACGAAAGGGTCATCCGGCAATTTTGGCGCAGATTGTTGAGAAACCCGCGGAGGAGAAACGAATTGAAGACATACCGGTTGTGCGAGACTTTCCGGAAGTTTTCCCGGAGGATTTGCCCGGACTCCCTCCTATTCGTCAAGTCGAATTCCAAATCGAGTTGACACCCGGTGCAGCACCCATAGCACGAGCCCCGTATCGGCTCGCACCGGCGGAACTTCAGGAGTTGTCCACCCAGTTGCAAGATTTGTTGGATAAAGGTTTTATCCGACCTAGCTCATCGCCATGGGGAGCCCCTGTCTTGTTTGTTCGAAAGAAAGACGGGACTTTCCGAATGTGCATCGACTACCGGGAATTGAACAAGGTGACGGTCAAGAACCGTTATCCTTTACCCCGAATTGATGATTTATTTGACCAGCTTCAGGGATCGAGTTACTACTCGAAGATCGATCTACGATCCGGTTACCACCAGTTGAGAGTGCGCGAAGAAGATATTTCAAAGACGGCTTTCAGAACACGGTATGGTCACTACGAGTTCTCGGTTATGCCTTTTGGCCTAACCAACGCGCCAGCCGTATTTATGGATCTCATGAATCGAGTATGCAAGGCGTACCTCGACAAGTTCGTGATTGTTTTCATCGATGATATTCTTGTCTACTCCAAGAACGAGACTGACCACGAAGAGCACTTAAGGATAATTCTGGAACTACTGAAGAAGGAACAACTGTATGCTAAAGTCTCGAAATGTGAATTTTGGCTTCGCGAGGTTCACTTTTTAGGACATGTGATCAACGAGAATGGTATCCATGTCGATCCCGGTAAGGTAGAGGCCATCAAAAACTGGGAAGCACCTAAGACTCCGACTGAAGTGCGACAATTCCTAGGACTGGCCGGCTACTATCGGCGTTTCATCGAGGGATTTTCAAAGATTGCTCAACCCCTCACCGCTTTGACTCACAAGGGCACTAAGTACAACTGGGGTGACGCGCAAGAATCCGCTTTCCAACTGTTGAAAACCAAGCTTTGTAGCGCCCCTATTTTAGCCCTCCCCGAGGGAACAGAAAATTTTGAGGTACACTGTGACGCATCTATACAAGGTCTCGGTTGTGTGCTGATGCAACTCGAGAAGGTTATAGCCTACGCCTCTAGACAACTACGGGTTCACGAGAAGAACTACACGACCCATGATTTGGAACTCGGAGCTGTGGTGTTTGCTCTTAAGATATGGAGGCATTACTTGTACGGTACCAAGTTTACCATTTACACCGACCACAAGAGTCTCCAACATATCTACGATCAGAAGGAGCTGAACATGCGACAGCGTCGTTGGGTCGAGCTGCTCAAAGATTATGATTGTGCCATCAAGTACCACCCGGGCAAGGCCAATGTGGTGGCCGACGCCCTCAGCAGAAAAGAAACAGAAAAACCCAGACGAGTAAGAGCATTGCAACTTACGATTCATGCCAGCTTACCCGATCAGATTCGCGATGCGCAACTGGAAGCTTTGAAAGATGAAAATCTTCCATCGGAACTCATGCGGGGCATGAACAAGCAACTTGAAACCAGATCGGACGGGGTCCGATATTTTGAGAACCGGATTTGGGTTCCACGATACGGAGAGTTGAGAACTCTAGTGATGGACGAAGCTCACAAGTCCCGATATTCTATCCACCCTGGCTCAGATAAAATGTATCATGATTTAAAGGCACTTTACTGGTGGCCGAACATGAAAGCCGACATTGCCACCTACGTGAGCAAATGCTTGACTTGTGCCAGAGTCAAGATTGAATACCAGAAACCACTGGTCTACTGCAACAACCGGAACTCCCAATGTGGAAATGGGAGCACATCTCAATGGATTTTATTACGGGTTTGCCTAAGACACCGACGGGATGCGATACCATCTGGGTGATCGTTGACCGGTTGACTAAATCGGCACATTTCCTAGCGATTAAGGAAACGGACAAAATGGAAAGACTGACTCGAGTATACATGAAAGAAGTGGTGTCTAGACACGGAGTGCCTGTCTCGATCATTTCCGATCGAGATTCTCGTTTTACCTCACACTTTTGGAAGTCGCTGCAAAGCGCACTGGGCACACGTCTCGATATGAGTACAGCATACCATCCTCAGACGGATGGGCAAAGTGAACGGACTATTCAGACCCTGGAGGATATGTTGCGTGCATGCGTTTTAGATTTCGGAAAAAGTTGGGAACCCCACTTACCCTTGGTAGAGTTTTCGTATAATAACAGCTACCACGCAAGTATTAAGGCAGCGCCGTTTGAAGCGCTGTACGGACGGAAGTGTCGATCACCACTCTGCTGGGCAGAGGTGGGTGACAGCCAAATCACTGGTCCAGAACTGGTACTCGAAACCTCGGAAAAGATTGTTCAAATCCGAAATCGCATGGCAGCAGCACGGGATCGCCAAAAGAGTTACGCCGACAAGCGCCGAAAACCTCTCGAATTTAAAGTGAACGATCGGGTGTTACTCAAAGTCTCACCTTGGAAAGGTGTAGTTCGCTTTGGTAAGCGAAACAAACTCAACCCACGGTATGTTGGTCCGTACCGGATAACTGAGCGCATTGGTCCGGTGGCGTACCGACTGGACCTACCAACAGAACTCAGTGGCGTACACGATGTATTCCACGTATCAAATTTGAAGAAATGCCTATCTGATGAAACCCAAGTAGTCCCTTTGGAGGAACTGCAAGTTGATGAACAGTTACGGTTCATTGAGGAACCAGTCGAAGTTTTGGATTGGGAAACCAAAACACTCAAACACAGCAAAATTCCAATCGTTAAGGTTCGTTGGAACTCGAGACGTGGACCGGAGTTCACGTGGGAACGCGAGGATCAAATGATGAAAAAGTATCCTCACCTTTTTGAAGGGCTAACCAAACACCGAAAACCGCGAAACCCGGCAAACCGTCAAACATCACCGAAGGTATGAATTAAATTTCGGGACGAAATTTCTTTTTACTAGGGGATGATATGACAAACTGAAAATTTTTCTTCTTACTCTTTCAGACTCTCATCACGACTTGACTCAAATTTTCGGGACGAAAATTCTTTAACATGGGAATGATGTGACAATCGTCAATTTCAGGTTAACTCCGTTAACTCAACTCCGTCAATTCAAACTTTAAGATCGTTGAATCTATAACGTACACTTCATTACATTTAAACTAGGGTTTAAATGACGCGTAACACTTACTACATGTGTAGTCTTTCGGGATTTGCACCGAAACGCAAACGAGTTGACGCAAACGATTGATAAATAAACGATAAACGTAAAAACAATAATTATGTGATTATTATGTGTTAGGATTATGTGCTATGTGATAAAACTATGGTCATGTTAACTTATTGGGCAAGTATGATGGAATGTTCTAGAAAAACAACACTTGGAAAGAAGAGGGACTAGAGTGTAACTTGTATTATTATAAAGACATCACTAATAAACAAACCCTAACTTATTATTAACCTACAACCCTAAATCGGCTCTCTCTCCCTCTCTTGATCCACGGCTGCCGTCCACCTTCATCACACACACACACATCAATCAAGAGATTAATCCAAGAACTAGGTGCTAGGAAGGTATACTTGATCATCTCTTACCTCCTTGTTGTGTAATTTTGATGTTTAATGGGTTGTATGTAAACCCTAACTCAGCCGATTATATGTATGTATGTGATCAATATGATAGTTGTTAGTTGGATAATAGATTGATAACTAGATTGATGTTGTTGCATGATTGATTGTTGTTCTTGATTTGAATTAAAACACAAACCCTAATCTTGTATGTATGGTGTGATTTATATGCATGGATAGTAGTTATGGTGTCTAGAGGGTTATATGGATGCATGATAGTTCATAGATTGTTATGATGTTGAGTTTTGATGTGAACAGATTCTGGACAGAATATATATACGATGTTTAACTGACTGTAACGAAGTGTAAACGTGAAAATTGATTGAGATTGTGGGTACTGCAGTAAACTAGGTTGAGTCTAGTTTCTATAAAGTATAAATTCGTAATTTTTGGATAAGTGGAAGTATACTTTTATGATTTTACAAAAACGTGATGCAAAGCTGAGCTGTTAGACCTGCTGTTAGGTTATATTGTAAATTCTATATCTCATGAACTACGAGGCCAATTGGGTTGGTTCCACTTCTGGAAGTTGACTCACTGAGTTAGGAACCAAACCCAAGTGGTCTTGCATTTATTGGATTTTTCGTTTACCGGGAATTTCAAATAACATTCTGTTGTGCATGAATCTGACTGATATGAGTTTACTGTAGTGTTTTGATCATTATGAGAAATCTATATGGAATAAAAATAATATAAAATATGTTCTGGAAACCTAAGACATGTATGTTTCAGTGGTGATTTTTGGTGAATTAATTGAGATGATATGATCGGTGAAATAGTACAATCTTTCAAGTAGAAATTCTGTCACAATGAAACTAGCTGCTGAGTTGTATAGGAATGCATGAAATATGATAGTTTTTATATAATTGTGGTATTTTGACCAAAATACCCTTGCGGGGAATAATTGCTAGTTGATTGCCATGAATTGACCAAATTGCCCTTATGGGGAATAATGGTTAGTTAGTCTTTGTTTGTTGACCAAAATGCCCTTACGGGAATAATTGCTTGTAAGTATGTTATTAATACATGACACGAAAGTAATTGCTCACTCGTGTATCGTATCACAATTGTACTTGTTTAAATCACACACGGTTCACAAACGAAACACGAAACATGATACGTGCATAGGTATTATGTGCCGAGTCTAGAGACTCGTTAAACGTTCCGATACTTAGAAAATCTCTTTGTTATTTTAGAACGCTAGAGAGTTTTCTACGACGCGCATCACTCGGTGATCTAATTTGGAATATTCTTCGCAAACAGTGAGTTCACTTACCCCGCTCTTTGAACTGTTTTCAAACGTTTTTCACTTGGGGGAGATAACATACTCCGATAAACGCATTTTTGAGAGAAACACATATTTAAGATTTTGTTATAAATTATATATATCACTTGTAGAGGCTAAGCGGCACGTAACCCTTGAAGTCCCACGCATCGAACCGGTTAATATTTGGAATAGCGAGTCACTGTTGAGTAGTACTACTGGGTTTGACAAACCCCACCCGACGCTAAGCTCAACTGGAGGTTGAGTGGGTGTAATTTTGGCTAACACTTACCATGGTCTGGGTTGACCTGGTGACGGGCACTTGATAAACAGTCAGCTTCGGTCTCGAACCACTTAGTAATACTTGTTGTATAGATTAGCTACCTATCGATATATAATTTGACATAACATTATCTGGTAACACTTAAACGCTGTAACGTGGTTACACACTTAAACGCTGTAACGTGGTTACACACTTAAACGCTGTAACGTGGTTACACACTTAAACGCCGTAACATGGTTACGCAAAACATTTAAACGCCGTAACGTGGTTACGCAAAACTTTTAAACGCCGTAACGTGGTTACGCAAAACACTTAACGAAAACGCTGAACTCAAACGCTAAACGATTTATCTTATATAACTTGTGAACTCACCAACCTCGTGTTGACCCCTTTTAGTATGTTATTCTCAGGTAGCCGAGGCGGGCGCGCGGTTTAGGAGCATGCATTAATTGTTAAACATCTTACTCTGCAAACTTAATTTTAACACTTACATTTGGTTTTAAGTCGTCCTGCGTGACGCAACTTTTGAATTAAGGTTTTACGCTTCCGCACTTATTTTTCATTTAAACGTTTTCTTTGGTTTGGTTATAACTAATGATTCCGATCCTGCCAGTTCACACCCTCTGACGGTAAAACTCCGTTAGTGGATTTTAAGGGTGTGACATAGCTCGTTAAACCTTAAGTGAGCATCTTTGGCACTAAGGAGGTAACGTGCGCATTTTAAAGCCCACCCTTTCCTAATGTCACGCCACCTCAATGATGTCAATTTAAGTTGGCAAGTAGTTTCGTAAAGTAGAAAGATTAGGATTGACTCCGATTTCTCAAATACCAATTCTAACAACTTCGGGTGGTTGTAGTTTAGTCACACAACCTCCCCTTGGTTGATTTATGTAAGTTATAATTACACATTCCATTAACATATGATTTCTTTAACTAAAATGATATCCTAAGAAAAGCTATTTTCGGATTACCAAGACTTAGAAAAATACATCATAACTTATATCTCACCATTTCTAAGTATAATATAAGGATCCATGTTTCGATAATGTATCAAAGTATATCTATCTTTCAAGAACATGAATCGATCATGAACGATTGCCAATAGAATTGACAACCACCAACTTTGAATTAGTGATTTAAGATGGTGAAACATTTCTCATCAAAAGTTAATTGTAATATAACCATGCACTTTACTAGACTACATCACATGTATTGTATAGTTATCAAGTAAAACAAAGCTTCTTCATAGATTTTAGATGATAAAAGGAGTTTAGCTCATAATGAGCATGATGATAAACATTAAGATGAATGATGATAACAAATACATGATTAAACTTGGAACAATCTAACCAAATGTAGATGAATCTTCCTTCTTAATGATGGTAATGATGGTTGATGGTGATGACCTCCAAGCCTTCAAACTCTTCACTAGATCTTCAATATGAGTGTTAGTGTGTGTTTTTATAAGTGAAAACTGGATAGAACTCTTTTCAAGGCACACTAAATGAATGCAACATGAGCCACTATTTATAGGCAATCTGGAGTGTGAGGAACGGCCCCGTGCTTACGTAAGCACGCCCCCGTGTATTTTTATGACATGTGCCAGATTTGTTTTGTCTTTTCTGAAAGGTGACCATGGAACCATGCTTGCTGATGCACGGTCCCGTGTTTTTAGTGACATGTGCTAATTCTTTTTGTCTTTTCTGTGTTAACGTCCACGGCCTCGTGGTTGAGAGGCACGACCACGTGCTTTTGCTTTCAGATTTTGTCTTTTCTTGTGTTCAGAAGCATGGGGCGTGTTTCTTGAGGCATGGGGGGGAGGGCGTGTTTCTTTGTTTTTCTTGTGTTTTCTTCTGTTTTTCTTCATCTTTTTGCTTGCTTCTTTGTTTGGGGCTTGGTTTCACCTGCAATTATATTTTATTATGATAAGTAGTCTTTTATGCTATGTTATTTGATAGAAATTGCAGTTTTTAGAGATTATTTGATGCCGAAAAGATGTATATTTCTATGCACATCATAGAATGAGTCAGCTAGCCATTGTAGGCTGTTATACTTTTGAGTAGCGCAATCACAACATAAATAAAACAAATATAGTTGGCTAGTTTAGAATCCCGTAGCTAGTTGGGAATCCATGCTATCAACATAATCGTCAGGATCATGTTCCGGATAAAATGACCCCTAACAATTGTCCCCAAAAGGTATTACAGTTGTTACGCACAAAATCACAACTGTTATACTTTTTCCACTTAATCACACGTTTAAATTTTGATGGCCTGAGGTAACTTGATAAGACATGGCGCAACTTCCGAGATAACTTAACCGCCTTTCATTTAATCCTGACAAGACTCCTATAATTTCTCCTGGATCACTTATAATCTCATATCTCTTTCGATTCCAGGTAATTTTTCATCCTTCTTCTTTCTAGGTTTTTTTTTTCTTTTCCTCACTTCAAATGGTAATGGCTAGAAAGAGATATAAAGCCTCCGCTTCCAGTACTGTGAATACCCATCCTGACTTTCAATGTCAGCATATCCTTGCCGATCCCGATTTTGAAACGTGTACTTTTTCCAACCTTGATCTATCGTACCTTCAATCCGGCAATATCTTTCCTGCTGGATCCAAGTTTCATCCTTTTGACAAGACCCTTCGCTCTGACTGTATCTCCAACAAGTGGGTCAGCTTCCTGGCTTACCCGTTCACACTTGGCTTAACTAACCCCTTTCATAATTTCATCGCTTGCTTCTTCAAGGTCACCGGCATTAGCTATATTTAATCCAGCCTTGCCAATGCTACTATGGAGGATTCTTTATATGCTCGATAAGATCATTACAAGTCATAATATTGACATGCAAATATCCAAATTGGCCACCATTTACAACCTCAGAACCCACATCTCAAATCGCTTGGTCCTTCAACTGATGTCCGACCAACTCCCAATCCTAGACACAAAAAGAAACGATGGGAAATGGTACTGGAGGCTCTTCTTCGTCAAAAGAGATTCTATTCCCAGAGGCGGAGAACTTCCTTACCAATGGGTTAAGAAGGGTAGGAAAAACAAGGCTTTTAATTAAGAAATGAAAATAACACTTATCTTGCTTTCTTGATTATTTTTAGCGAATTTTACTGATCTTTTGACTCCTGCGTCTGCTGCTGTTAAGAGGATTCTGGAGATTCCCAAGGAAGAGTGCTCCTTCCAGCTTGAGGTTTACTTTCTTCGAATTTCGTGCCGTCATCAACCAGAAGTATGTCAGGCGAGACCATTATCCTTAACCTTTCTGAATTTTAGGGATTTTTGCTGTCTTCGAAATCCTAATTTCATGTGATAGCAGGCCAAGGATTGGGTTTGGATGATATGGACAACTTCATTTGAAGAAGGAGCCTACCACCATCGAAGTCTCCAAGAAACTTCCTCCAGCTTCCCAAACTAGAACCACTTCCAGGATGAGGAAAGCCAGTGAGGCCTCGGGATCCGCTGTTGATTCACTCAGCTTTGAGAATGTCGAGCCACTCCTTATTAAGGTTAGGATCCTGTAACACTTATTAATCAATGGTAATTATTATATTGACCATACCTTTTGTTGTTGTAGGGTCTCCATCACTTGACCAAGATTCATCAAGTTGCTCTTCATGAGGTTGAGGTGCAGAAGTTGAAAGTGGACGATCTCAACAAGATAACCGAGGCTAAGCCCCTCTATATTGAGAACATGGCTAAGGAATTTGATCGGATGAAGCGGGTTCATGTTGACCTCAAGGCTACTCACACTAAGGAGAAAGGTGACTACAAGACCCAACTTAGGATGCATGCTGCTCATTCCATTTGCTGTGCTAGGATCAAGCTGATGGAAGAAGCTAGGAAGCCCGACTTTGTTATGTCTTCTTGGGATCTCAAAGGTTTAAAGGTGAGGGAGGTAGAGATCGAGCTTGAGCCAGGCTTGGCTTCTGGAGAGGATCTTGCTGAATCAAGCAAGGCTGCTAAGGTGAAGGCTGGAGATGTTGAGGTGAAGGCTGTATATGGAGATAATGTGGTGCAGGCTGAGATGGCTGCTGGATTTTTGTAGGGGTAGTGAAGGATAATAAAGACAAAGCCTGAGCCCCTCTTTACCTGGGGATTTTTGTTTGATGGTATTCGAAATGGTTGTAAGACAATTTACTTTTCTGTCTTGTGGTGATGCTTGAAACAATTTACTTTTCATGTCGCTTAAAATAACAGATAACCAAGGTGGAGGGATCTTGAGTTTCAGGATGAAGCCTTTGACCATCAGTTTAGGAAAACTTTAGATATTCCTGATGGAGAGATACTGAGTTTCAGGATGCAGTCAGGAACATCCTTTTGCTTAATATAATGATAATCTTTTGCCTTACTTATGTCTATTTTCTTTTATGCCAAAGAGATATTGATGAAAAAGCTTTCTTGGACTTAAATTGGGTTAAAAGATAAGTTTTAAAATAATTTTTAACTATATACTTGGGAAAATAAATAAGTAACCAAACCTGGTAGGGGTAGGATAAGGTTTAAATTCATAGACTTGTCATAAGCTTTATCTTGGGTTGAACTTTGAAATCTTGTAAGATATGTTAAGGGAATAACTGAGACGGTTAGGTGATCTTGAGGATCCCGGAAAATCCCAAAGTAGGTTTGATCATAAAGATCCCCGGGAAGATCCCAAAAAATGATTTCGATTATAAAGATCCTGCGAAAAATCCCAACAAATGATTCTGATCATAAAGATCCTGGGGAAAATCCCAAAAACAACTTTGAACTTAAGATAACACATAAGTGTTAAATACTTGGGACAAGCCAATCGTGAGTGACATGAAAATGCCAGAACCTTGTGTAAATACTTGAGACAAGCCAATCATGAGTGACATGAAAATGCCAAAACCTTATGTAAATACTTGGGGCAAGCCACAATTGTATAACATGTTCATGTTATTCCATTGATAATATACTTGGATCCATCATGTAACCAACAACAACGAAATCACTAGCCACCATTAAGATGAACAGCTCCCGCCATCTTGAATTACATGTGGACAACATGCGCTCCTGATGAGGTGTTTAAACCCAATTTGTAGAAAGGTGAAAACCTTTAAACTTTGAAGGGATTTATACCTTAAACTTAAAGAGGTGGCCAAACCCCTAGGAATGCATTCACTTCTTAGTCGGGATCCCCGATTCTACAAAACACTTGAACCTTTGTGAGGGTGGTTGTTAGCTTGGCTAACACCCCTCCGATGCTTAAGTAAGTAATGGAATTCAAAAAATAATATAAAAGGAAATAAATAATTGAGATAGTAAGGTTAGGATACATACCATACTAAGTTACAAATAAAGTTCTAACTTACACGGAGTAGAGTTCAAGGTGAACAACATTCCAGGATCTTGGCAGGATCCTTCCATCCATGGCAGATAGCTGATATGCTCCTTTTCCTGCCTCAACCTCGATCTTGTACGGTCCTTCCCATTTGGGTGCTAATTTTCCATCCTTAGGATCCGTTGTATTCTGAAATGCCTTCCATAGTACTAGATCTCCCACTTGAAATATTCTGCCCCTGACGTTCTTGTTATAGGACTTGCTGATTCTTTGTCGGTATGCCGCCATACGAATCCTTGCAAAATCTCTGAGTTCATCCACCACGTCAAGATCATTAGCAAGATCCTAATTGTTGGGTTTAGGATTCTGAAGGTAGGATCTTGCAGTAGGGATCACCATTTCAGTCGGAATAAGTGTTTCGGTCCCAAACACCAAAGAGAAAGGAGTTTGCCTGTTGCACTCTTTGATGTGGTTCAATTTGCCAATAATATAAATAGTAGCTTTTCGATCCACTTTCCTTTCTTCGTCCCTAGCTTCTTCTTCAAATTATTAAAAGTGATATTTTTGAAGATTCCGCTTGTCCATTGGCTTGAGGGTGTATTGGTGTAGAAACGATCATTTCTATCCCCCATGCAACAAAAAAGTCAGTAGTTGATGTATATAAAATATACATTTTTTTAGCATCAAATAATCTCTAAAAACTGAAACTTCCATCAAATAATATAGCTCTAATAGCTACTTATCATTTTAAAATGTATTTTCAGGTAAACCCAAGCCTAAACAAAGAAACAAGCGAAAAGCCGAAGAGAAATGAAAGAAAACCCAAGAAAACACTTGAACACGCCCCCATGCTTCTCTATGCAAGAAAAGACAAAAATCTGCAAGAAAAGAGAAAATACTGGACACGTGGACATGGGGCCGTGCTTCAGGAAGCATGGGGCTGTGGTCACCTTTCAAGAAAAGAAAAAAGGAATATAATAAATGACCAAAGGCACAGGGCAGTGCCTCAAGGAAAACGCCCTCATGCTGAGTCAGCATGTACGATCTGACGGAGCATTTAATGCAACTGGACACGTGGACACGGGGGCGTGCCTCATGGAGTACGGGGCCGTGCCTGAGTGCCCAGACAGCCTATAAATAGATGAGCATGTTGCACTCATTTGGTGTGCTTGAAGAAAATATCTATACGAGTTTTTCTTATAAAAACACCCACATTACACTCATATTGAAAGTCTTGTGAAGAGTTTGAAGGCTTGGAGGTTATAATCACCATCATCCATTATCATCATCATCATCCATCACCATTAAAGAAGGAAGATTCATCCAACATTTGGTTAGATTGTTCTATTTTGATCATGTGTTTGATATCTTCATCTCTTTTGATGTTCATAACCATGCTCATTATGAGCTAAAACTCCCTTTACCATCTAAAATCTATAAAGAAACTTTGTTTTACTTGATGATTATGTTGAACATGTGATTTAGTTTGGTAAAGTACAATGGTTATTTTGCAATTATCCTTTGATGAAGAAATGTTTTATCACTTTAACTCAATACGTCAAGGTTGATGATTAATAATCATTCATGTTCACTCATGTTCTTGGAGACTAGAAATGGGAAAAAGAATACTTTGTTAACTTATTCAAGATAAAACATGGATCCTTATATTGTACTTAGAGATGATGAGATATAGGTTATGATCTATTCTTTTAGTCTTGATAATTTTAAAATAACATTGTTAACACGATTTCTTAGGCTATCATGCTAGTTAAAGGAATCATATGTTAATGGAATGTGTAACTATAACCTACTTAAATCAACCAAGGGGAGGTTATATGAGTTAACTACAATCACCCGAAGTTGTTAGGATTGGTATTTGAGAAATCAAAGTCAATCCTAATCGTTCTACTTTACCAAACTACTTGTCTACTCAAAGTGACATTCTCGTGGTAGTATGATATTAAGAAAGGATGGACTTGAAAATACGCATGCTACTTTTTTTTATGTCATAGAATATATTCACTTAGAAATGAGAGACTATTCTATCCTACATTATCAAGGCAAGTTTATTACACGTTCACTTAATAATCATCAAGGAAGAATGGAGTGGATTCTTGATCTTAGATGGTAACCTTCATATAAATGAATTACTCATTTAGAATTTCTCTTCTTGTCACCTACAAATTATATATATAAGTATATCTATTTTGTTAATAGTTTAAAAATAAACCCCCAAATGATTAAAACTCTCCGATTGAACTAAAACGAAGATTCACCATTAGAAACAATTTTGTCCAGGGATCGATACTTGGTTCTTACCAATACTATTCTACATATACGATAGGTACACTTGCCTATTTTGCATGTGTTTAGTCTTAGTAGAAATCACTTTTAAAAATTTAAAACACGATCTTGTGCAAAAGTTTAAATCGTCCCATCCTTTATATTTTACCAACACCGCACGCACACATCAAGTTTTTGGCGCCGTTGCCGGTGACACGGTACGTTTCTAAGAACCATCCGAGTTTTAATTTGATCATTGTTTATAATTGTATAAATTTTTGACTTTTATTTTATTTTCTTTTTACTAACTATTAAATTAGATTTTTATTTTTTTTTAAGCTAGCCTAACCTTTACTTTAGCTTAAATTTAACAAAGCTGTAGTTTTAAATAGTTTAAATTTGATTTAATCCCATGTATGTCCTCTACATTCGAACCTGAGCATGTTTCTCCAATTTATGAACCAGAATGACTTTTTCATCGACGAGCACGTAAACGGACTGCAGAAACCGCTGAAACAATCAATGACGAGTCAGTAGACGCCACAACATCAGAAGAAAGTCAAACCGAAGAAATGATGGAAGCACAAAACAATAAACCAAACTTGAGCCACTATGCCAAGCCGACTCTTGAAGGCTATGTCAATGGAGTGGCTCCACCCGATATCACCGAACATTTCGAAATCAAATCAAGCACCATTAATATGGTGGACAATTCATTTGAATTTCATGGCCTCCTCGACGAAGACCCTCTTTCTCATGTAGCTCGATTCTTACAAATCTGCGAAACCTTTAAAATCTAAAAGTGTTCAGAAGATCAGATTAAACTCAAACTCTTTCCTTTCTCTCTAAGGGGTGAAGTCCTAGAATGGATAGAATCTCTCCCTTTTGGTTCCATTACCAACTGGGACCAGATGGTTGAACAGTTTCTCCTCAAATACTTTCCGCCTGATAAAACTACCAAATACCGAGCCAGCATTACCGGATTCCGGACCGATGATGATGATTCGTTATACGCAACATGGGAGAGATACAAAAGCCTTCTAAGAAGATGCCCACACCATGAACTGAGCGTATGGTTGCAAGTACAAACTTTCTTTGACGCAAAATCTAGTTAAAACAAACAGGCCATTGACCAATTCGTCGGTGGAGACCTGGGATCCAAATCACCTAACGAAGCATTTTAAATCCACTGAGAAGGCAACAAAGAAGAGTTTCGCTTATAACCCACCAAAATCTACACCAACCCATAAAGTAATGCACCATGTTGATTCCAACACTCTTGTAACTGCACAACTTGAAGCACTATCAAAAAAATTCGTACAACTTCAAGCCGAACTATCAATAACCAAGATCACCTGTGCACCTGTGGAGGAACACATAAGATGAGTGAATGCAAGCAAGTCATTATGGCCATGGAAGAATTTGACTTGATCACCCGTCAAAACAACACTTTCAGCAACAATTACAATCCAGGATGGAGAAACCACCCGAACTTTAGTTGGAAGGACGGAGGTAACACTCAACCTCAACCCGGATTCGAAAAGAAGCTGATGAATCAATCCTTTCAGCCTATACCTCAATTCCAAGAACAAAGTTCCAGCAGCCATCAGAATCCGAGCTACTCAAAAATTGAAGAAATGTTGATCCAAATCATAACCAAGATAAATGAAGCAGAAAAGAAGGCCGACTCAAGAGCCGTTGATATCATCGTAGTACTGCTAAAACATGAAGCTGACCTAAAAATTCAGCAAGCATCACTACAAAATCTAGAAAGTCAGACCACCTGGCCCTCTTCCAAATAACACTGTAACCAACCCTAAGGCGATAGCCAACGCTGTTACATTGAAAAGTGGCACAACCACGGTTGCCTCACCAACTTCAGAACCAGTTATGGAGAAGGAAGTCCCTAATAAAACGCAGGAGCTGCTGATTCTAACAGGCACCGTACAACCTAAGGAACCAGTGCGAACTTATGTTCCACCTATTCCATACCCTGGATGGCTGAAACATGAGAGATTGCAGCTCCTGCGTTTTATTAGGGAGAAGGAAGTCCCTAATAAGTACGGGAAGTTTTTAGAACTCTTCAAACAACTCCACATCAACATCAATTTCGTCGAAGCCATTTCTCAGATTTTATGCAAAGTTTCTCAAAGAAGTGCTGAACAGCCAAAGGAAGCTGGAAGAGCTCTCGCATGTCACCCCGAGTGAAGAATGCTCAGCAGTCCTCCAAAACAAGCTGCCACCGAATATGACCAATCCAGGGAGCTTTACTATCCATTGTCTCATAGGAAATATGTCTGTTAGCAATGCCCTGGCTGACCTAAGAGCTAGTATTAACTTAATGCCTTATGTGGGTTTTTGCAATACTAGGGATAGGAGAACCAAAGCCCACCCGCATGAGCATTCAGTTAGCTGACTGATCCGTTAAATATCCTCGGGGCATTGTTGAAAACCTGCTTGTCAAAATTGATAAATTTGTTTTCCTAGTAGATTTTGTAATTCTAGACATGGAGGAAGACAAAAGTGTACCTCTGATTTTAGGAAGACCCTTTTTAGCCACTACAAAGGCTAATATTAATGTTTGCACCACAAACTCACTCTCAAGGTCAATGACGAGGCTATCACTTTTGACATAGGGAAATCTATGCAACATCCCAAACATCACGATGACACATTATACTGTGTTTACATTATCGATTCTATCGTGAGTTGCTATGTGCGGAAATCTTCCATCAACAACCCACTAGAAACACAAATCTTAACTAACATTATCACCAAAACCATTTTAGAAAATACTAATAACAACAACCAAGAAACATCAGAAGTAGTATGTGAGATCACCAAATGTAACGTAAAATCAAAAACATCAATCGAAGAACCAACGACCTTAGAATTAAAAGAACTACCAAACCATCTTGAATACGCCTTTATAGAACAAAACTCTCAACTCCCAGTAATTATTTCATCTCACCTTTCTAAATAAGAGAAAGACGAACTTCTTAAGGTTATTAAGAACGATATGAAGGCTATCGCATGGAAGATCATGGATATCAAGGGCATCAGTGTAACACCCCGTAAACTTAACTTAGCAGCGGAGGTTTTAATTAAGACGTTCGAGTGGTGACCGACGCCGATTTAGCCACACAATATTTAAACACACACACCATTAATGTACAAGTTGGACATCTATTATTGAAAATGCAAGTTCCAAGTCATCAGAGTATATATTATTTTAAAACATTAGTCCAACTGTCGGGATCTAGAATCCCCCATTTTCCACGTTCTCTTCACGAAGCTCCAGGTTTCTCTTTACCTGAAAAACACGTTTAAAATATACGTCAACATAATGGTTTGTGAGTTTCCAGTAATACATTTTCATAAAATTTCACTTTCTCCATTATGAAACTATTTTGTCCATACAAAATCAGATTAATATCTAACCTCGCTCCCAATAGGCCAAGGCCAACTTACATGAAAGTTGTTTTTTTAAATATCATATAGTCGTCTCAACGACAAAACGAATGGACACCTTTTGTCTCACAACGATAGTTCTCAAAATCTAAAATTTTATTCTTCAACAATATGTGATAGTTATAAACTAAACCTATAATCAAAACACACAATAATTCAAAATATTTACCATTTACCCCACCGACGCGATCGTTGGTGATAGGGCGTCACCCGATAGATCTACCAATATTTCTATGCCTCTCACAAGTTAATGATTATAAGAGCTGCGGAACCACCGTCTCAATCAGCCCGACAATATTGGTCAGTTTTAGAGTCCTTACAATACCACAATTGCTAAAATAAGATGTGTTTTGACACAAACATGTTCCCCCCACCCCCCAAACATTTATAAATCGTTCCAAAATATTGAAAACGGTGGGGATTTCTGAGAAACTCACCTTGACTGTTATTGTCGGTTTTCGTTCACGTCTCGTGTCCTATTCATTTAGTAAAGTTTTAATAATTTATTCCCACAATAATCTTAAGTTGTTCTTTCAACTTAAAGCGTTCACACCACTATTTTAGTCTTTCCAAAACTGTTTAACTTGTTTATTAGTTTTAGTGTTCAACGAACCACTGACGGCTTTGGTTCGGTTAAGTCCATATTATATATTCACTCAAGCACACAACACAAATATCATAAGCACATACACACACACACACATATATATACATTATATATATATATATATATATTATTCACATATTCATACACATGATATTTTATATATCTACTTCTATATTACTAACATATATATTTATTTACTTTATCATCAATTATGCAATTAATACACTTACGTAATTTCTTAAAATTGTTTATTATTTATTAATTAAATATTAAATGTAATTATGGTAAAACCTCTTTTTATTTGCTGTATTATTTAAGTCTTTCCAAAAATTTTGCAATACTTATTTTAATTAGTGAT